>NC_072775.1:27110702-27232253 GCF_022539595.1 Amphiprion ocellaris
GCAGTTCAGTGACAATTCCTGCCTTCGTGAAAGCTCGGACCACAGTTGAGACTGATATATCAGCCCAGGTATCCACGATCCATTGGCAGATAGTGGCGTATTTCACCCGGTGCTGTCTCCCCGTCTTGGTGAAGGTGTGTTCGCCTTCTGTCATCCACTGCTCCCACGCAGTTCGCAGTCTAGCTTTGAACGCCCTGTTGACACTAATATCTAGCGGCTGGAGTTCTTTAGTCAATCCACCCGGAATGACGGCAAGTACCGAATTAGTGTGCTTCACTTGTTTTTTGACACCATCGGTGATATGGGCGCGCATGGAGTCGTAGATCAATAGGGACGGAGCTGTGTGAAAAAAGCCACCCGGTCTCTTGACGTAAATTTCTCTCAGCCACTCACTCATCTTTTCTTCATCCATCCATCCCTTCGGGTTAGCTTTGATGACGACGCCGGCTGGAAAGTTTTCTTTTGGCAAGGTCTTCCTCTAACCATGGGTGGAAGTTTCTGGCCATTAGCCTGGCAGGCGAGAACTACAGTGAAGGATGACTTCTCATTCCCTGTGGTGCGTACATTCACCGTACTGGTCCCCGTTTTCTCCACAGTGCGGTTCACAGGAATATCAAAGGTGAGTGGAACCTCGTCCATGTTGATGATGCGCTCTGGCCGGGTCTTCTTTTCAGTGATCTTGATTCTGCAGTATGCACGGAAAGTGGCCAGCTTTTCTTGGTAATCTTTTGGCAGTTGCTGCAAGACAGTAGTTCGTGTGCGGATGGAGAGATTACGTCTTTTCATAAAACGAAAGCACCAAGAAGGACCGCCTCTAAATTCACTGATGTTCATGTCGCATGCTAGCGCTGTTGCCTTTATTCGAATAGTGACTGTAGAGACGCTTCTACTTGCTGCTCTCTGTTCAACAACCCACTGTTCGAGTTTGTCCTCTAACTGTGGCCATCTCGCTTTGTTCCCTTGGAAACTCTGTTTAGTCTTCTTTACTTGGTGCAGGTCATCTTGTTGCTTCCTCCACTTCCGTACCATTGATTCGTTAATGCTGAATTCTCTCGCTGCTGCTCTATTCCCATGTTCTACTGCGTGACTGATAGCCTTTAGTTTGAACTCTGCATCGTAAGCGTGTCTCTTGAAAGGTACCATTTTGGGGTCTTTATACACACACAAATGGTGTGGGACTGGAATTCCCCTTTACCCTCTTTTACCGCTGGTACCTCGGCGACGCCCCCTGTCTACGGTAGCCATAATTAACCAACATTGATCCATATATAAGGCGCATCGGATTATAAGGCGCACTGTCGGTTTTCGAGAAAATTAAAGGCTTTTAGGTGCGCCTTATAGTGCGGAAAATACGGTATATATATATGCACACACACACACACACAGTGGCCATATATATTCACACACACGCGGTCATGGAAAAAATTATTAGACCACCCTTGTTTACTTAAACTTCTTGTTCATTTTAATGCCTTGTACCACTAAAGGTATATTACCTGAAGAATACAATGTACGTAGTCATATTCCCAGGGTATATAAGAGGTTATTTCATGTCATAAGCAAATTGCTAGCTGGTTGCGGCAGGAAATGTCTTTCTACCCCACAAGATGACCATGCACTCATCCTTTCCTGTGTCAGGAATCATCGTTAGACCTCCAGGGACCTTAAAAATGAGTGGGTGCTGTCGAGAAATGTGACTTGTTCAGCAAGGACAGTTCAAAACTGACTTCTTGAAGCTGGTCTGAAGTCACACAGGGCACAGAAGAAGCCCGTCATCAACGAAAGGCAGAGGAAAGCCCAGTTATGCTTTGCTTTCCAAAGGGGGAAGGGGGGACTGACAGAAAAAGTTTGAGAACCACTGCCTTATTGGCATGACATTTGTGACAAAGGTTAGAGCTGCTGGCGAACATCCTCTGGAGGTGAACAGGCGTAAAGTAAATCCTATGAAAATGTTTTAAATTTTGTTCATGTATTGAAATTGAATTAGATTTTGGGAATGCAACATCACAGATCTTGGACCACTCTTCTGAACTAAATGTTACCCCTCGGTCATGCTCCCACAGCAGCTTCAAACAATCGTAGGAACAAGTGTCAGAGTGTACTAGTATAGCATAGAACTCTGAAAGTTTCCCCTAAAGGAGTTTTCCATCAGGGTGGAGCCAGTTCGGAGTCGGAGCCAGTGCCTGACCTGGCACCGATTTTTTGTTTGTCCATAAGTGGACCTCTGGCTCCAGGCTCCAAAACTGGGGCTTTTTCGGGCACCAACTCGTTGCTGGGCCAGAGATGGCCAGAGTTGAGAACTGAGCACGTCACAGGCAGGGGGCGGGGGTTACAGTGACCGACAATCAACGGTGAAAACACAGAACCGCCATTTTTAAACAGCCGAGCGAGTAGTAGTGATGTTTAGTGTTTGTGTTTTGAAAACCGGTAAATATAGATGCCAAATCCAAGCAGCAGCGGTCTGAGGAGGAAACCCAATGCTTCCTAGCACTGTGGTCTTCATATGAAATTCAGTCAAAGTTAAAGGGAGCCTCTCTGACCAAGCCGGTGTTCGAAACGATCCAGCGTGAGATAGCTGCAGCCGGTACGAGTGGAGCCTTGACTAACTCCTCAACAAAATTAAAAAGCTTAAAAATGACTACACGGACCAGAAAGGGGAGCTGGGATGCAGCAGTTGTCGGCCAAAAAGAGCCCCCATTTTGACTGGCTGCACTCCGTGATTTCAACCAGCTCCCTGAACGCCACATCTCATTTTATTTAGTTGTCGGCCTTGGAGGATGAGGTCCAGTTACCAGGACCGCTACTCTGCAGCTCATCGGTCCCGTTCTGCAGGTCATCCACACCGTCCTCAACTCAACAGACCAAATCAAGTAAGATCTGATTAGACTATGCAGACATCAACATGATCAATACATTATCTTTGGCTAATCCTAAAATCACAAAATACAACATTTATTTTAAGTTAACTGTGTTCATGAATCTAGAAAATAATTACTGACAACTAATATCTTTTTGGGTGCTTTTATGCAGGAAAAAGGAAGCGGGATGCTACTGTGGATCTGCTGCAGTATCTGGAGAGGTCAGAGGAATGGTTCTTAGAACAGATCTGGAGACACTAAGACCTGGCCACTGCCATGCTCCAGAACATCCAGAGGACGGATAGAAATTCAGACACTTTGGTTGGACTGATGGTGTCGGTGTTTGAGCGACTGTCACAGAAATAAACTGCATTGTCCACTACTTCTGCCTTTTCTAGAAAAAAGAATCTTTTTTTGTAAGTTCTTTTCCTTCTTAGCTATCTAAGTTCACTTGTATTTTCCTCTTGCACTTTGGGTGAATAAAAATATATTTGTGATGAAAGATGCAAGTTTTGTCTATAATTTCCAGAGACTTTATTCAGTGTTCAGTGCACACTTCTGTTACACACATTTGGACAGATAATCAGTTGTGTCTTTCAAGCAGATTTCAGTCTGAAACATATCAGCAACACATGTTGTTTTTTTTACTGTCACACCAAGCTAGACAGATAAACTGCACTACTGCAGCAGATATATTATTGAAGTGTGCTTATGATGTGTCTACATACCCAACTCACAAAGTTATTCAACTTTCAGGTGAAATTTATGTGAAAAAGTAAAAGTTTATAATATATCATGAAAGTAGGGCATTTAAGTAGAAGCATGCAATAGTGATTTCCTCATCTCAAATAATTTATTGAAACAAAAGCTAACAACAGTGGAGAGTACATCACAATAAAAATGTCAATGTCTCATGACTATTTGGACAGAACAGCAGCCTTCAGCTGAAATCCGGTACAATTGTGTCCCACCAGTGGCGTGATCGTGGATGTGCCCAGACAACAGCTGACCTCTGCCTCACAATTAGCCTTAAAACCATCTATAAAGATAAACGTAGATATTATCATCAACTTATTGCGTTTGTTTAACCGCTATGTAATGGATGCGAACGTAGTCGAGGCTAAGTAGCTAAGCTAACGCTAACACACCACTGTTAAGAATCAAAACATCTCTGACAGTTACCTGTCTTCTCAAACATACTTGCCGTTGCCCGTGACTACGATGAAGACAGGTAGCTACTAACAGATTATTTGTTTCTGGTTCGCAGTGTAGGCTTGCAAAGTCAGGAACAGCACTTGCATGTTTATGGTGCACCACCGTTGCGGAACGGCTACGCATGCAGTGACATACTGACGTGTTGCGGTGACGCAATGATGCGGCTCCAACTTGGCTCCTTGCCAATGGAAAAGCAAACCAGCTCTGGGGGGGCACAAGATTTGAACCAAAAAAACAATGGCTCTCACTTTGAACCGAACTAGCACCTGGTGCTCTTTGGTGGAACTGAACCCGAAGAGATTTAGGCGCAACCAGGGTATTTCCCAGGTGTGTCAAATTCTGACAAAATTTGTTCTCCCGCAAGAGGGATTAAAGAAAGTAGGGCTGGGCGATAAATCGATTTTATCGATTAATTTGAGTTTGTACTTAATGTCGATTTGTTTTAATGAAAATCGATTTTCTCATCAACATCCGCCAACAACGCCTTCCTGCTGGGCTCCCGTAGTTCAGAGTGCGCGCCCCCCTCCCCCCCGCGCTTGATACACAAACAACATGGTGGCGAGCGGTGCAGATCTAAAGGCACGTGTCCACTAGATGCGATTTTCCCGCACGGCAACACACTGCATCTGAAAATCGCACAGATGGCGGGCGATCACTACCGGACCACAACATTGTCACATGACAGCGCTGAGCAACAGCAGGCCGCTATGTGGTCACGTGACCGAGCTTTCAGCTGGACAGTCCGGCAGACAAGTCAGATAAACACAGCGGCCCAGCCGCAAATTTTCCCTTTCATTTCAAAAAACACGTCAGCGAAAAGTATTTGTGAACGCATTTGAGACGAGAAATAATCTGTGCAGCAGCTGAATCTGTCCTCGTTTTAGGTCACCGACGCCTAGTTTAGAAGTTTGAGGACAGTTTCACGTTGCGTGGAATATCCGCACACCGCATCCAATTTGCATAAAGTAGAAGTCAGTCTACTTTATGCAAATGAGCTGCAGCCCTCTCCAGGTAAACACACCGGATCGCAGCGGGAAACGCAACCGGACCAGCATGCCACATGCGGCGCATTTCCAGCTGCGGTCCAGTGTGTTTACCCGGAGAGGGCTGCAGCTCATTTGCATAAAGTAGACTGGACTCCGGCGTGCAGAGATTAGGTAGGGGGTAAAAAAAAAAAAAAAAAAAGATCAGATATATTGTGAATTGGGATTTTTTGTGAAAAAATCTGAGATTTTTTTTTAGGCCATATCGCCCAGCCCTAAAAGAAAGTGACGAATTTGGAGGTATTTGTAAAAATCTTTAGAGGAAATATCAAACTCTGTCCTAATTTGTTCAAATGACTTTAAGGAGTTGGAGGTGAGCAGTCCTGCAAAATCTAAAATAAGGATAAGGATAAACTTTATTGATCCCACAGTGGGGAAAGTTCACCATCACAGCAGAAGAACACAACTCTGGCCAACACATGAAGTATGTCCTTGTTGTCTGTTGGGTGGTTTCACCAATGAATATGGTAAGCTGTCACCACATTGACTGAATGGTTTTTCAGATGAACTGAGTGCAATACAGTGGGCAAAATGAATTTTGCATTGCAATGCCCCTAGTGGTTTAATGCTGCAAACACATTTAGGGTACTGAACTTGATCCAAGGAATCGAATGCTAAGCCAATTCCGAAAACTGGGTATGTGGTTCAAAAAAAGACATGCATAAACACACCTCCAACTTCTATCCATTGGTGGCACTAGAGTGCTCAAATAACAGACATGTGAAGCTTGCTGAAAAGAATTGGGGACTGTCCCAATAAGCGTGCCAAAGTTCTAAGCTTTTACCACATTTCTTGATGATGCCATAAGCTCCACTGGCAGAAAAAGGAATAAGAAATAGATGCTGCATAAGAAAGGGTAGAAATGCAGTGGGAGCCTGAGGAGTTTTGCTGTTGGCACTCAAACCCTCTACATTTACAAAAGCATCCAATAGACTCTGGCCAGATAAGCACAAGAGTATAAAAAAACATTATTATGGCTTCACTCCAAGTCCAAGTGTTCCTGTAAGCCATTGTACATAATACCAAGACTCTGAGATTGAAACACCTAAATGGAATGCATTATTCGCTTTATTCACCCTGTGTTTTTGCTAACCCACATCAGAAAACCTACATTAGAAAATGGGTATTGTATGAAACATCAGTGGTGCCAAAACCCCATTTTTTACTCTGAGCATTATTACTGAGGTAAATTCTTTAACTGCATGGACCCTGAAGTTTTCTGGTGGCAAGGTTGACAAGACTAACATTAGTCACTTCAATCCAGAAAACAAGACACCATATAAAGCACAATATGGACAAACACAGAAAAGAAAAACTCATCAGTCAAATCCAACATATGAAGAGCTATACTTAAGAACAACAACAGTACATATGTTAGTGAGGCCATTATACTTTAACTTTTGCTGTAAAATTAGATTTTTAAAAAATGTAATTGTATTTTCATGATGTGCTTCTGTCAAAATAAATAAATGAATAAATAAATAAATAAATAAAATTCTGCCTCGAAAGTAAAATGCTTACTAACAGTACAGCTCACTTAGGGACTGATATGTCAACTTTTGTGTGCACTTGAGTCTAGGTATTTTGACAGCATGGATATTCAACAGTTGTGATTCTAAAACCACCCCCAGTGCCTGTCATTAGGTCACAAAACAGTTAGCTTTGTGGCATGGTTAGGAGAGCTCAGGCTCTGTCCATTATGGCTTCAACTGGAGAATGTGAGAATGTGCTATTTTAAAAGATGGAAGTAACTTGAGACACTGGGAAGTCTGTGGGATGGCCTAAACATAACTCCATCCTGCTATCTTGCTATGTGGAATAAGCCTTCTCCACAAAGTCATGTGGAAGAAACTGGGCTAACCTCTGGAAAAAAGAAAAAATAAAGAAGGAAAAAAAACCCTGAGTGCCTTATATTCGATAGATTTGTTCATTTAAAAACAGAGCCAATATGGGAATTCACTTTGGGCACTGTGAAAGTCTAAAGGTTAAAGCACAAGTCACAGTAGCAGGGGTAAAACATATCCCATTTTATATACTCTAGAACAATATAGCTGAATTTTCAAAAATGCTGAGCATTAAACTTAATATGATGAAATGTGTGTAGTCTTTGGGCCCAAGTTGATGTCAACAGGGGGACTTTCTCAGACTTGAGAAATGTCCCCCACAGCCACAGACTACTTTATACAGAAGTTTTCCCACTCTGAGCAGCACTCTGCATGATTAACAAACTGGAATTTGTGTTACCTTGTCTTTGTCAGTTGAATATCCCTTTAATAGTACATTATTATCTTTGCATACATGCCTATGCTGATGCCAAATGCTCCCAAATATAATAGAAAATCTGAAAATTCTTCAGACGGAAAGACAAAGTTGTCTTACTCACTTTATCTTGAGCATTTCCACCACATCTCAAAGTTTTCCATCAGTTATACCCTAGAATGAAACACTGGTCATGCAATGCTAACTAAGCTATCTCCATCACAAGCTAAAACAAGTTCGTCTGTGGACCTTAAACTATAATGAACTTAACAAAACATTTTTTCTAGAGGTTAAAAGGTCTTATTAAATCCTTAATAAATTGTTTACAAATGAAATGGTAGAAAAACTTTCGCTGAATAATAGAAAAAGAAATGTCAGATAAATATAGATAGTTTATGTCACAAATGCAAAAAGTTATTTAAAAATGCATTGTGATCATGCAGCAGTCATGAGTTGACGATTAACATGACAAGATTGTCTGATCACGTTTGCTGTACTGTGAACACATTTTTCTACATTTGATCCAATAAAAAAAAAATAACTGATTGAAAATTATAAACAAAAATTATCTAATCAGTCGCATGCCTAACATTGGTGAACAGTTTTCTGTGTGGTCAGTCCTAGGTTGTCAGTAAATGTATTAAAAACAAATGCATTGCATCTTAAAAAGGTCTGTACAGCACAGGAAGGAACGCCTCTGAAAATTACCAGACCATTACACAGAAAATACAATACAAACTGAAGCTTAGTAAGTCGTGGAATAGGTCAGTGTAACTGCTACTCAACAGCAATCAGGAAAGTATGATGGATTAAGAGTGACACTGTATTGGTGTTTTACTACGGTCAGTCACATAAAATCAAACTCTCCTCACAGACAACCGATAGAGAGCCTGAAACAGTGGAAGCTTACAGCCTCAGATTTGCATTCCGTTGATAATTCTTTATAGGCTGTCCAGACTTAGTCCAAGCAAAACTTACTGCATACGTAATGCTGTCTCGATGTCTACTAAGAAGTATGACGCTCGATGGTGAACTAAAAAGTATTCTAGAATGCCCCAATAAAACACTCAAAAACTACAAGACTCCGCTAAATGTCAAGTTTCCAAACTGAAATAGAAGTGCTTCTTACAATTCATGATTTCGCATAAGCATGCTGGATCAAAATTAACTCCACAGCTACTCAAAAATGTACGACAGTCGGAACAGGTGTTCATTACAAACCAAATTTCACGCGTGTGTGTGTGTGTGTGTGTGTGTGTGCATCTCCTCATGACGCCCCCTCTCACCTCCATCACCGTACGTCTCCACGCCATATCCGTCTTGCAGTCCGTTACTCCAGGTCCCCTCGTACCTGGCCGGCGTGTTCAGACTCTGTCGGACTCCGTACCGGCCTTTAAACCCGTGAGTCCACTCTCCCCGGTAAATCCACCTCCCTTTGGTTTCTACGCCGAGTCCGTGTCGTTTGCCCTGTGCCCAGTAGCCCTGGTACACGTTGCCGCTGGGCCAGGTGTAGACCCCAACCACCTCGAAACCGTTCGACCATGAGCCAGAGTATTCGCCCTGGCCCTTGGGTCCGGTGCACACACCGTGGCCGTGGGCTTTGCCGTCCTCCCAGCCTCCACAGTAGGTGCCACCATCATCAAAGTCGAACCGACCGCCCGTCATTCAGAAACGGAGAGTTACGTATTGCTCGGAAGCTTATGTTTAAGTCCAGAGTGTGCGAATTGTTCTCAGAAGCGATGTTACGATGACAGGGAAACCTCTGTGAGAGTACCAGTTGAGGGAACGGGTAGTGATGGCGGCTGGGCTCATCGGCTGGTCTGTGTCGGAAGGTGAGAGGCGGCCGCCACGGCTGCAGGCGTTCCACTGACGAGTGTTAGGAGACTCCCCCACTCTATTTCTGAAGTGAACACCCCTAAGCTATCAGTGGTGAAACGATACGGTGCTTCCTGTTTGGCTTTTAAGAATAATAGCCAGCAATTCAAATTTGAGTAACCTATTGCAAATCCATCTGTCAGCTAACGTCTCCTCTGTTTCTGAGTCTAAGCAGGACATTACACAGACTGCTCCTGAGTCCGCTTAGGCCTCTGGTCAACTGATGCTGAAATGTCCTAATGTGCTTGAAATTAAATAAATGGCTGTCTTCACTGTATAATGAATTTTTTTCAGCCAAAAAGACAAATATGAAACACAAAAAACCCAAACCGAGTGACAGACTGTTATACATTCTGTATAATTTCAGCACATTAACTTTACACATATTATTGTGTCTGCATTCTTTATTCTGTTTTTAGTGTATGTGTTCATATACAGTAAACATAGATTAGCCGAAAACCTTAAACTGCTGACAGATTTATCGTATAACACTGATCATCTCGTTACAACACAATGTTCTGCCGGAACAATATATATGTGTATATATATATATATATATATATATATATATATATATATATATATACATACTATATATTAGGGATATCCCGATCCCATCTCAAAGATCTAGATCAGGAGACAATTGTCCAGCAGCCAACAAGTGTGACCTCCTAATTCTCTGAAATAGTTTTTTTTCTATGCTGATTACTTATAATTAGATGTATATAATAAGATCTAGGGTGATGTGGATGTGATTCAAGATGGCATCCAAGATGGCTAATGCAAAGGACTAAAATTCAAATAATATTAATAAGCAATAATGTTTGGTCAAAGTGCATGTTTTTGTGTACAGTAAATTTAACAGAAAGGGTTTAAAATATCAGGTGTAGAGCTGCTGTAGTAACTAACAATATGGCAGCTATTAAGCTTTAACTAGACTAAAGTCTCGTGGTCAGTGTGTTTTTGCACATGTGAAATTTACATATACAGTACATGTAAATTTACATACATAGGAAATATACATATACACTGTAACAAACTGCTGTAAGAAAACGGTGAAATTCTGGATGCATTGTTTTCTATCTTACCGTAGAAACAATGCATTCTGGGAAATATTTATGGGCGGTTTGGCGATTCCCATAAATACTGTATTCTGCTGTATATAACGTTGAGTGACGATGAATTCACAGAGAAGAGGCCACACAAACATGTCGTGGTTTCTCTTAGACATCGAGGATATGCAGATGTTGAAGAAAATGTCCATTGACACTGTTGCTTAATATAATATGATTTTATTATAAAAAGACAGCATCTGATCAGGCACTATGGTCTGCCTGAGGAGACTTCCAGAGCCGATACGAAATCCCACAGAACAATGGATCTCTGGTCACTCTCATACCCTTCTGGTAAAGGATAGAATTACAACATCTGGTTGTTATTTGCAGACCCTTACTTAAAAACAAGACCACTCTCAAATGGAGCTCCTCGGCTCACTATTTCCCAAAGGACCACATCTATCCCTAGCTAGACAGGGGACCCCAAAGTCAACATAGCATTAAGTTCCTCGGACAGAAAGGCACCTTCCAATGTAATGAGCACCTTATGTCTCACTCAGGTTCCATTGTGATAAACAACTCATATCAGAACTCATATCAGATCAGATACTTCAAACACATCAAGTGTGATGTCTGTAGGAGACGGCAGAGCAGTCGAAGCCAATGAACTTTCTTTATGAAGATTATCCACCTGAATCCGGCACTTTATGAGCAAATCAATGATCATCCATCTGAATTCTGCACTGTATTAAGCAGATCACACGGGAAGTTGAAATATTTATCTATCTGGTAATATTTACTTGTACTATCCGGTGAGGACTGGGCATTTGAACTTTTCTGGAGGAACACTATGGAATTATATTTGTGCCACTATCCTGAGTGCACAATGTGACATTTTGAGCACAAAAAAAAAACTGAGCAAAGAAAAACTTAACCTGAGCAAACAAAAATCTATTTTGTGCTCAAAAAATACATCCACAAGTTTGGGAGGCTATCGCCAGCAGTATCAAGCCGAAGACAAGAGGATATGAACTAGACGACATATGAGGGTAAGCTAATGCTAGTTCGCTAGCTATCGTTTATCAGTCCTGTGTATGACCCTGTAATGGCTGCAATTTATCGCTATTAGGTATTAAAATATGTATGCTGTGTATGTGATTATATACAGAAATTTACAGCTAGACTGGAATATATGAACACATTAGCAAAATGATAATTGCTATAAACAGTAGTGCAAAAAGCAGAGAATGCTGTTCATGGTGAAAAAAAAATACTGTACATGTCCATTGGAATACTGACTATTGTACAGGTGTGTAGGAATGGCTCAGCTCTTTATTAGAGTGATGGCAGTGGGGAAGAAACTGTTTTTGTCTGGTGATTTTTGTATACAGGGATCTGTAGCACCTGCCAGAGGGGAAGGGGGAAACAATTTATGTCCAGGGTGAGTGGGGTCTCTGATGATGTTTTCTGCAGTCCGTACTACGCGCTATAGTCTGTTTCTGTCCTGCTGTGAGGTTGACCCAAACCACACAGTGACAGGTGCACAGGACAGATTGGATGACTGCAGTGTAGAACTGGATCAACAGCTCCTGTGGCAGGCCATGTCTCCTCAGCTGTCATAGGAAATACATCCTCTGCTGAGCCTTTTTCAGGATGGAGTGGATGTTCATCCCCCACTGCAGGTCCCGAGAGATTGCAGTCCCCAGGAGCTTGAAGGACTCCACAGCTATGATGTGATGTGTTTAGCCACCCATTCATTCATTTTCAATCATGATCATGTCTTTGATAGTTTTACTTCAATAAATTTTTGGCACTCTTTACTTTTTTTTAAATAAAGTGTATTCTGTGTCAACTTTTTACCTTTTAACATCCTGTCACTTCACATCAAAGGCCATGTGAGGCTTTTACACTGCTAAAATATCATACATAACACCTTGTTGGTGTTAGTGGCCCACATGAAGTTGATTGTTTTTTGGGTTTTTTTTTTTTTGCATGTTTATGCCTTTTTCTGATTTTGTGAAGATCAAAATCAAATGTTTTGACTTTTACAGCAGCATGCATAAGTGAAACCTGTTGTAGCTGTAACACTAGATGGCAGCAACAAGCCATCTGGATTTAAACAGAACAAGAACACAGGGAGGGCACCGACTGGGTGAAATGAACTTTAAAGTCTGAAAATGAGCTTGAGCTAGAATATATAAGGAGTTCTGTTTTCTTTTGAAAAGAGGAATTTATAAGGAGCAATAAGTTTTTGAAGAATACATCCCTTTCACTTGTTTGTTCACTCAGTCCACATTCAGTTCAGTTCATCCAACCATCACTTATCCTCCTCATTTGGGTCACAGAGGGGCTGGAGCCTATCCCCACTGACTTTGGGTGAAGGCACGGGACACCCTGGACAGGTCACCAGTCGATCACAGGGCTACATATAAAGACAAACAAGCATGCACACATTCACATATACGGACAATTTATGATCACCAATGAACCTTAACATATTTTTCAACTGTGGGAGGAAGTCAGAGTACCTGGAGAAAACCTACACATGTCCACGGAGAACATGCAAACTCCATGCAGGCCCAGGGGATGTGAACCGGGGCTCATCGAGCTGTGAGGCAACAGTGCTAACCACCGATGCACCGTGCAGCTCCCAATTCAATTCAATTCAGTTTTGTTTAAAGCAAAAATTCAGAACATATATCATCTCACTGCACTTAACATATTAAGGTACAGACTTTAAGAATTTTAAAAGCTTTTTTAAAAGAAAAGCAAACCCATCAATCCAAACTTGTCTTTGAATTCCCTCTGAGCAAGCAGTTGGCAAAGCGGGAAGGAACCAGCATACTTGTCACCATCAAGTATGCTACTGATGCCACTTGGTTGATTTCAAACACCACTGTCCTTTCCTGCTCACAGCTGAAACACAGGTTGGACTAGATGTGAATAGAAGCTCATAAGTTGCTGGTCAGCCACAAACCACATAAGGTCAACAAAGGGGAATAGTTTCTTTTGCAGTTAAGCATGGTTACTGAAAATGGAATGGCCTAAAAAGAGGTGATGAACATGTTTATTCCCTCTGTGTCATAAATGCACCTTCAATTGCTTTGAAGTGAAAAAGTAGGTCAACAATTGACCAGAGGCTTGCAGGAAAAAAAACAAACAAATTGAATGTGGTATTTGCAGCACTTATGGACAATTCACTGTAAATTGACTGCATTCTACATCTTAAAGCTGTCAGTCAATCAGTGATTCTCAGAGGTTCACATCTGTTTTGAGCTTCTGCGAGAGAAGGGTTTTGGAAGGAATCTGGGACAGCCAGATTAAAATTTAATTTTATTTTGTTCTTCATTTATTTATTTAGTTGCAAATTTCCCCGCTGTGGGATCAGTAAAGATTTAATCTATCTATTCATTTAAAACAGTAATTTGCGTCACTTCTGTCTAAAATTAGGTGAACTGTTTGTCGTACATTCTTTTTTGTCTAATTTTTTCCTGGAAATAAGTAGCAGCATGAATGTGATACTTTACCAATATTCTGAGGAAGGAATACTTTGATATTCTGGGAAATGCACTTATTTGCTTTCTAAATGAGTTTGAGTGATTAAAAAGAATAATACCACTCTCAGGACTATACTATAAGAATGAACAGTCAACAGCCAGAAGCTGGCTGACTTATCATTTACTGAATTTGGAGATACTCATCCTCTCATGATGCTATGTCATTACTCAGCACCTGAACAATCAACAGGGCTTTCATACTTGTCCTTGTTCTTTGTACAACAATTTTGGATGAACTTCCCAACAGACCATTTGTGAAGCCCTGTTGTTACAGTTTCTAAACTACATGAAGTCAGGCAAAATTACACACCAAAACTTCAAACAATTATTTTCTGCATTCAGTTATGTGTAATTTATTTACATAAAATTAAAACTAGACAATGAAGTGTGTTACACAAAACCTATTGCATGGCAAACATAAAATAAAAATCTATACAAAGACTCATTGTAAAACCTCAAGAAGAAATGAAGTATCTGATCTGATATGAACTGCTTATCATATGGAACTTGGGATGTGTGGGTCATCACAATGGAATGTGTTATTCTGTTCCAGAAACCCAGTGCAATGTTTAGATAGGGGCTCCCACTCCAGGAGCTTGATGGATGGAGCTCTTTAGGAGCTGTAGAGTTAAGGGGGGGTGGTTAAAGATGCTCCCTGCTTCTTTATATGGTATGGAACAGAGCCTAGGAGCTCGACTAGTGGGGGTCTTTGAGACCCACAGAGCCTAGGGCCTTGATTGGAGGAGGTATCCTGTACTTTGACTTCTATCAGAGACCAGATGTTGTAATTCTATCCTTTACCAGAGGGTATAAAATGACCACCAGCCCTTTGTTCAAATGGGAGATTCATATTGGCTGGGGAACTCTCCACAGGCAGACCATGGTGCCTGTTCAGATGCTGTCTTTTTTATATAATAAATTATATCATAAAAGCAACAGTGTCAACGGACGTTTTCTTTAGCATCTGCACATCTTTAAAGTCTAAGGGAAACTACGACAATTAGTGGCGACGAGGATGGGATCTGTTTGTGGGACACCGCTTCACCGACAGCTCCAGCACACTCTTCCACCGCCTCGAGAAGGAGAAGAAGAGAGAGAAGAGAAAAAGGACTGGTCAGAGAGAGTGAGTATGTTTCTCTCACAATGTGGGGTGCTGGTTAGTGTGTGGAAGCAGTGGGTGTTTATTGTGGTTGGCTGCACTGTAAAGGATCATGCGTGCATATGTCCATTGGATGTGCTGAGGTTTAAAATAACTTTCGGTCTAAATTGGGGGTTTATTGCGCATAGATAAAAGTTGAGGTCAGAGTTAAAAAGACAAAGGAGTTTATAGAGTTAAAGAGAGAAGAGAGTTTAGAAGTAAAGAGAAATGATGCTGCAGCAATAGAGTACAGAAAAGAAATAAAAGTTGAAGTGAGATAAACAGAAGTTAAAGAGGTAAATGTAGAATAGTAGAACTAGTAATGATGAAGTAAGCTGAATAACCATGCAAGATTAATGAGACAGGCCTGAATCTTGTTAACGGTAAGACGTGTAAATCAGACGCTTTAAGTGAAAGTTAGCTTTTGAGTAGTCGAATCTGTGTTTAGAAAAAAAAGAGGAGAGAGTAGATTTTACTTTTGAGCCCAAAGGTCAATTGGCAAAATGAAAATATAGAGAAGAAGAGGTAAAATAAAGAGAGAATAACTGAAAAAGAGAAAAAGAGGCCTAAAGGAAGATAGGGTTTGAGAAAAATAGGAATGAGGATAATAAGGGAAGCCACAGATTTGGACAAAGCCCTCTGGGAGGCAGTGTAGAGCACTGGCCGAAACCCTGTTACTATGAATAGCCTACCATAAGTACAGGTACAGTTCAAAGGAACTGGGAATATAAATGATTATATTCAATCGTAAATAAGTTCCCTCTCGAATTCCCACTGGAGACGTCCGGTGTCCGATGCCCGATGCCACTTCTCAATTGAATGATTTATATCCCGGAATGGCAGCACAAATTTAGATGATAAGAGAAAGAGTAAGGGATGAAATGAGCGGCTTAAGCATGCTTTTAGGATTTGTATGAATGACTTGACCGTGTGTGTTTTGGATGAGGTTGAATAGGCCTATATGATTTATTTTGTGAGGTTGATTTGTTTGATAGTGCGTTGAGTGTGTGTGCTTTATTCTGTGAGTTTGATCTGCGCTTGTGGGTCTGGGTCTGGAGTCCCAGCCCCTCCCTTGCGCCTGCTCTGTCTGTGTGTGTGCTCTGTGTGTGCGTATGCTGCAGCAACTGTGTGTGTGTGTGAGATCTCTGACATAGTGTAAGTCCCTGTGGTGTTTGTTTGGAAGAAATTTGGCCAGAATGAGAGGGTTAATAGATAAACAGATAATGAATACATAAATAAAAATGGGGGATATTTCTGACTGAATCGACTTTTGTAACTGATACATATATATATAGAATAGACTTCTTATTAGATAGGTATATATATATATAGGTTGTGATAGGTTATAGGAGGAGATTTATTGCCTCCTCAGGGTTAAATACCTATGATCCCTTCTGCAGGGGGGACGTTTATAAGTTTGCTAAAACATATGAGCTCTGTAGAGGACTATTGTGAATTGATAATACATATGAGCTTTGCGTGGATGTGTATACATCTGATAAATATATTGGAGCCTTTGCTGAGTCTGAGGAGTAGAGAGACCAGTGAGGACATTCTGTGGGCATAAGCATGCATAAACACTTAAGACGATGAACAGTAACAGAGGAAGTTTCCTGATAGAGTTTGTCAGAACTGGGAAAAGAGATTCTGATTCACATAGGGGAGTTTAGCAGGTTGATTTGCTGATTGATTGGTGTGCTTTTTCTCTTTGTCTTTTGTTTATTTCTGCATGTGTGTGTGACAGCATTAGATGAGACTTTGAATAAACAACATGAAGTCTTATTTAGAATGAAGGAGGAGATGGGGTTTAACTGTTAGAGGACACATTCTAAATTCTGTGTTTTAGCTGTTGATGGGGAGGATATTGTTCTGGCATCTATGTAATTTTTGACTTTGTGCTTTTGCATGGGGTTAATTTGACTTATAGAGGTAGCTGAGATTAGATGTTCACTCTGTGATGACCATTGAAGACTGGAAGTGGTTGCTAAGTTTAAGAAGAGGAGCCAGGAGTGGTCCATTTTGATGCTGAGAAGTTCTTCTGTGTGTGAGGAGCAGTGAGGGAGCCCCCCTCCCTTTTTCTTCTCTCCTTGTGTGAGACAGAAGGAGAAAACAGTAGGAGGTTATACGACTAACAATAGATTAACACACTTACTCCTTCAATTCAATGCATTTTAGAATTGAGTATGGTTAATGTTGAATTCATGATAAGAAATCTGTTTACTAGTTGTCTTTAAAGAGACTCTTGAGGGAAGTTATTTGTTGGGGGACAATTAAATGACCTAAATGTTGACAGAGATGTGCAAATGTCAATGAGTTGTTTTTTGGGTGAAGTGTAAGATTGATGGTGATCATATGACATATGAACCTTTGTTTTCTCTGTTTTTGTTCTGTTCAACTGTGATGTGTGAGAATTGTGGAGGAGACTGAGGAGATGGAATGTGTCTGAGTCCCGATCCCTCAAAAGAACAGATGAGTGGACAGCTGACGGTGCTCTACATGAACTGAGACTTTGCGGATGACGACATGTGTGGCTCCTGTGTCCAATGTCATCAAGGCTAGTGTGATTTTATCCACAAACTGTTTTTGATGTATATTGGTGTTTACTTACATACACACACACACATACCTATTTATTGCTGATATTGGTGACACATATTTAGCTGGTTTTCACATATAGGCCCATAGTGTCTTTTACAGCAGTGACCCAGATAATCTTGTAGTTTGGGGTCAATGAAGCACATCCATGTACACTTACAGGGGATGTTTCAATTATTGGAGAGGAAGCTTGGCAACAGACTTACCATCTGAGGTATTCAATTGATTAATAGATCACTATTGATTTAGACGATTATTAAATACTGTGGAGAGGTTGATTTGGCTTAAATGCTGTTGAGTGCACAATGTCAAAGATGGACCGCACAGTTAGAAGAGTGATTATGCCGGTTGATGTAGTCCAAAAGAACAATCTGCTTGTTAAAAGCATTGCAGAGATGTCAGAGAAGTGGAGCAAGCGTTGGCCTGATATCGACCGACCTTGGCCAGTAGAGGGGACTCTCAATTCTGATGCAGTGAGAACAACGCTGGTGCTGTGTCGACGCATAAGACAGGCCAGCAGAAAGGCTGCCAGTAGAGGTCGGATGTGGAGAGCGTTGAGAGATACATTCCCAACGAACATACATCCTGATAATATTTTGATTGAGCCACTGGGTCCAGAAGAGAATCCAAGAGCCTATGTGTCGAGGGCTCATCAGACGTGGAGAAATGTCACAGGAAATGACGCAGATTTGAATCAAATGGAGAAATCGATTCTGCGAGGTAAAATACAGAAGGGGCTGCCCCTACCGGTGAGGAGTAACTTGCCAGAGGTGGTTTGTCTGGGAAGCATGACTAGAGCTGCCTACACAGATCATGTGGCTCATCTGGTGGAGCTACACTGGAAGAGGGAGCATGACCAGAAACAACAGGACAGGGAGATGCTTAGAAAACTTCATTAGATACAACTGGTACATCTACCATCCTCTGCGTGCCACACACCTGGACGGGGGAGCGTGTCAGGAGTGGGCTAGCTGCCGTAGCTTCCTGCAGCAACCCAAACGCAGTTACAGAATACTCCAACCAGTGTGACACCCAAAGTGTTTGTAGCTGGCGGCAGAACAAAGTGAAGCGACCGGAAGGGCTGTGTCCTCTGCCTCAAAGAGAAAGAGACCATGTAGAGCTCCACAATCCACCTTTTATAGTAGGTGGGCACACCACGATTGGCTGACCACCCCCTGCAGTGTTACAAGGGAGAGTAACATCACTTCCACTGGGCAGGACTATCCTGCTACACAAGCATACAAGGTGTTCAGAGCATTAGGAAGGGAAGGGTCCGAAGGACATTTAGCATCCCTCCTTTTGTACTCTGTAATGCTATTTAGCCACTTCCACATGCTCTGAAGGTCAATGGTTGAAAAATGACTCTGTATCCTGAGGGCATTATTAGTCTTTGCCCTTTTTATGCCAACCTCCAGTTCCCTCCTCGCTGCTCTCAGTGTCACTGCATCTCCAGACCTGAAGGCTGAGTCCTATGCCTTTAAAAGAAACTGCACATCTCCATTCAACCAGGGTTTCTGACTGGGACAGACTGTTACTTTCCTGGTGATGGTGACAACATCAATGCATTTGCTGATGTATCCACAGATGACACATATTCCTCCAGGTCCACCCTACCCTCACCAGTTGCTGCTTCTCTGAATACCCACCAGTTGGTACATTCAAGACAGTCCTGGAGCATAGAAACCGCTCCAGTGGGTCACACAGTGATGGTCTTCTGTGTGGGCTTGTTGTGCTTGAGCACAGGATGATGAGCAGAAATCAGCAGAATGGAGATGTGGTCAGAAAAGCGGGACGCTGCTCTCCATGTCTCTCATCTGTTATTTCTTACAAATGTTTCAGAGGTCAGGACTGAGCCACCATCCAATTTGTTTCATTTGATTCATTTCTTTTTATTGCAGTGAGCCTGACTGCAGCCCCACCACGATCCACCCACACACCCATTCTTCTGACTCCATCCTAATTCCACACATGACGTGTCATGTCACAATTTGTGTCAGTGGAGCTGCTTAGAAGAGAGATCAATAGATATAATTTCGAGAATTTCTGTTTTCAGAGCTAGAAACTCAAGATATCTGAGAGTAGTGTAATTATCTGAAAATAACAGGACATATTAAACAGCAATTAACCAAATCTAACTAAATTTTCTCTAAATATTTGCTCAATTTCCTTAAGGTTGTTAAGATTCAACAACAGATTTATTCAGCAAAATTTATATTCCTGCTGCTTTGATACACCCAAATCTTTGTTTATAATACCTGTCAGGAACATCAGTTAGTTCATCAGTTCCACACTGCTTTTATCCACACATGCACACACACATGCACAGAGACAAGTAATGACCTCAGGTTTCCAGGCAACAAACAGCGTTGTTGTTTACTCAGAAGAAACACGATCACTTTACTGACTCTAGGTGATGCAGAACTTTATGACAGAGGAATAAGAAGTAAATCACAGAATGCTGCTAATGCTGCATTCCTAGTGATCTGGATGATTTGATGCTGTGCTTTGTGGGGCACAAAGAGTGAATAACATATGCCTTAAAAGAAAGTAAGGAGTTGTATTTAGTTCTGATATTCAGTTGCTTCTTCAGAGTTTAGAATTTTAATTAAGAAAGAGCTTAGTATGCAAAAACATCACTGGTTCATTATGACAACATTTAAGAGTCAACTCTGAACTAAAAAATTATCGACATAATTTTGATCTCTGATTCAGAGTAATTTAGGAGTTATAGGAATTCATTAGTAGTTATGCATGATCATTAGTAGTTATGCATAATGAATTAATTAGTTGTTATGTATGATTATTTTGATAATAAATAATTATTTACTGGTTATTTTACTAAATACTGATCATGATACAAAATGTTGAGTATGCACCTTACTGTGAAAGAAAAAAATAAAATAACATGGCCATTGTAACGGTAAAAATGAAGCTTTGCTGATCATGGTCAATAGCTTCTTGCTTGACAGCATTTGACAATAGATTTGATTTTAAGACTGACAAAAAAATGACAAAGATTTTAAGAGCCCGGAATATGCTGTAGTTCTGAGTTCTTTTATTCAGACATAAAGTGACTAGATACACATGTGGACAGAATTGTTGGTACCCCTCGGTTAATGAAAGAAAAACCCACAATAGTCACAGAAATAATTTGAATCTGACAAAAGTAATAATAAATAAAAATTCTATGAAAATTAACCAATGAAAATCAGACATTGCTTTTGAACTGTGGTTTAACAGAATTATTTAAAAAAAAAAAAAAAACTCATGAAACAGGCCTGGAAAAAAACGATGGTACCCTTAACTTAATATTTTCTTAAACAACCTTTTGAGGCAATCACTGCGATCAAACAATTTCTGTAACTGTCAATGAGACTTCTGCACCTCTCAACCTCTCAGCAGGTATTTTGGCCCACTCCTCATGAGCAGACTGCTCCAGTTGTTTCAGGTTTGAAGGGTTCCTTCTCCAGACGGCATGTTTCAGTACCTTCCACAGATGTTCAATAGGATTTAGATCAGGTCTCATAGAAGGCCACTTCAGAATAGTCCATTGTTTTTCTCTTAGCCATTCTTGGGTGTTTTTAGCTGTGTGTTTTGGGTCATTATCCTGTTGCAAGACCCATGACCTGCAACTGAGACCAAGCTTTCTGACACTGGGCAGCACATTTCTCTCTAGAATACCTTGATAGCCATGAGATTTCATTGTACCCTGCACAGATTCAAGACACTCTGTGCCAGATGCAGCAATGCAGCACCAGAACATAACAGAGCCTCCTCCATGATTCACAGTAGGGACAATGTTCTTTTCTCGATATGCTTCATTTTTGCGTCTGTGAACATAGAGCTGATGCGCCTTGCAAAAAGTTCCAGTTTTGTCTCGTCTGTGCATAGGACATTCTCCCAGAAGCTTTGTGGCTTGTCAACATGCAGTTTGGCAAATTCCAGTCTGGCTTTTTTATGATTTGTTTTCAACAATGGTGTCCTCCTTGGTCGTCTCCCATGAAGTCCACTTTGGCTCAGCGACGGATGGTGCGATCTGACACTGATGTACCTTAAAGTAATTTTCTTTCTAATCTCCTGAGACAACTCTCTCCTTCGCTTCCTCTGGTCCATGTTTAGTGTGGTACACACCATGTCACCAAACATCACAGTAACTGCTTGTAGCCCTATAAATAGGCCGACTGACTGATTCTAAGTTTGTAGACACCTGTGATGCTAATTAGAGAACACACCTTGATTGAACATGTCCCTATAGTCACATTATTTTCAGTCTTTTCTAGGGGTACCATCATTTTTGTCCAGGCCTGTTTCATGAGTTTATTTTTTAAAACAATTCTGTTAAACCACGGTTCAAAAGCAATGTTGGATTTTCATTGGTTAATTTTCATAGATTTTTAATTTTATTATTACTTTTGTCAGATTCAAATTATTTCTGTGACCATTGTGGGTTTTTGTTTCATTAACTGAGGGGTACCAACAATTTTGTCCACGTGTAGATGTTGATTACCTTGACAGTTTCGGCTAGAGCTCTCGCCTTCTTGAGAAGCGTCTCACTGACAGCGTGTGATGTGTCAGCCAGCAGATTTTGACAGCCGGCATGCGCCCAGTAGAGCCGCCAGAAGAACATTATATGAACGGACCACTTTCACTACAGAAGAAGAGGACAGACGACAGGAGGAACAACACATCCAGCAGGCATTCACATGCTGCCAGTACCTCAAGTAGGCCATCAATAAAGGAATACGACAGGTAAAAAACAAACAGAAAGCAAAACAACAAAAAAACAAAACAAGCACAAGATACACACGATAACAATAAAACCATAGTTACCGTATATCCGAGGGATAACAGAACTAGGGCTGCAACTAATGATGAATCGACTAATCATCTGAGCCAATACGTCATCAAAGGCAGAAGTGAGCGCGCAATGCAACAGAAATCACCGTCCGAGTGGAGCGCGGAACACGGACGGACATCCGCATTTATGATACAGTGTGGACATCCGTGTGTGTCGTGCATATATAATATATGTACGATGCAGCGTGGACGTCCGTCCATGTTCAGCGCTCCATTTGGACAGTGATTTCTGTTGCATTGCACACTCACTCCCGCTTTTGATGACGTATCATGCTCAGACGATTCATCGATTCATCGTTAGTTGCAGCTCTAAACAGAACCCTTCCAATGCACCATGAAAAAACACAAGATAGGTACCGCAATAAAACCACACATCAAACTACAACAACTACTAGTACAGTGGTCCCTCACCATATCGCGGTTCACTTTACGCGGTCTCACTATATTAAAAATGTTAAAATATTTTAAAAGAATATTCAATGGGGGCTGCACAGTGGCGTAGTGGTTAGCACTTTCGCCTTGCAGCGAGAAGGTCCCTGGTTCGCGTCCCGGCTTTCCCGGGATCTTTCTGCATGGAGTTTGCATGTTCTCCCTGTGCATGCGTGGGTTTTCTCCGGGTACTCCGGCTTCCTCCCACAGTCCAAAAATATGCTGAGGTTAATTGATTACTCTAAATTGCCCGTAGGTGTGAATGTGTGAGTGCTTGTTTGTCTATATATGTAGCCCTGCGACAGACTGGCGACCTGTCCAGGGTGTCCCCTGCCTTCGCCCGAGTCAGCTGGGATAGGCTCCAGCCCCCCCCCGCGACCCTAGTGAGGATTAAGCGGTGTATAGATAATGGATGGATGGAATATTCAGTGGACATAAAATGCATAGTGTACAGCGCTGGGCTCTGATTGGCTCAGCGACCATAGCATCAGTCTCCGTCTCCCAGCAGCATTCAGCATCTCACCTTGAAGGTCTGATCGCTGCGCAGTTTGTCTGCAGTGTTGTGCTTTCGTAACATTTATTGGAAAAAAAACTATTTTTTTGAAGCAGTAGGATGTCAACCAAATGTTCTGCGCCTTCTAGGGCTTCTGATACCGAACTCAAGCGCCAGCAGAAGATGCTAACCAAAAAGGTGGAACTCCTCAACATGCTAAAGGAAGAGAGAAGCTACGCGACTGTAGGCCGACATTATGGAATCAATGAGTCTTCAGTTCACTACATAAAGAAGGATGAAAAGAATGTAAGGATGATGGCTGCAATGTCTTTTAACAAGACTGCAAAGAGGGTGATAACTTCCTGCAATAAGGCCGTTGTGAGGATGGAGTCTGCACTAGCCCTGTGGATAAGTCACTGCAGGAAGAAAAATATCCCGCTGGATACCATCAACATCCGCACGAAGGCTAAGATGCTGATAGTATGTGTTTTTCTGGGATACGTGCTTTCCATATATTTTCTTTAGCTAAAGAATGTTAAACAGAATGAAACCATATGTTGAAACGTTTACTTTAGCTATCATCCATCACAGGTTGACCTGTGGGTTAACCTAAAGGGACTAGGGACCTCCTGGCTCCCTCTTTCTCTCTTTCTTCTTCTCACGCGATGTATCTTAATGTATGCCAGATGTTGAAACCTATAAAGATCTAGTCATTGTAACTCTCTTCATTCATTCACCGCATGATGCTTGAATCACGAGCTCGTCCGTATTAAATGTACTCTTAATTTGGTCTACCTGTGTCCTCTCTTCATTGATGAACATCCACCTTCAGATCAACATCATTTCAGATGCTTTAAGAAGCTTTTGCTGAAAGCAGTGATGTTCGTGACGGTGATGAGGATGGTGAGGCAGAAGCAGGACCATCGAGAGCTTCTCCTACCAGACCAACCCCATTTAATGCCAACGAAGACTGGTTTGATAATCTTCAGAAACGCTTTGGACTTACGAGCATTTCTCTGCATGGAGAAGCTGCATCTGCGGATAGAGCCGGAACGACGGAGTACGTGAACAACACATTCAAAACCATCATCGAGGAAGGAGAGTACAAGCCTGAACAAGTTTTTAATATGGATGAAATGGGCTTATTCTGGTAGTGAATGCCATCTCGCACTTTTATAATGAACGACGAAGCCAAAGCACCTGGATTTAAAGCCCAAAAATATTGTGTAACTTTGATTATGTGTGGGAATGCTGCGGGCTCTATGATAAAGCCAGGCCTTATTTATAAGTCGAAAACCCAAGGGGCCTAAAAAACAAGAATAAGAATGCGTTGCCTGTGTTCTGGATGCACAACCCCAAGGCCTGGATGATGAAACGCCTCACATCGGATTGGTTCCATCAGTGCTTTAGCCCGAATGTCAAGCTTTATCTGGCAGAGAAATGCTATGAATTCAAAGTGCTTCTGATCATGGACAATGCTGGAGGTTACACTGTCGATCTGTCGTATGATGGCGTGCAGATAGAGTTCCTGCCACCGAACACCACGTCGCTGATTCAGCCCATGGATCAAGGCATTATTTGTGCTTTTAAGGCTCTCTATACACAAAACACCCTGCAAAACCTCGTTTAAGCTATGGACTTGGACGAAGACTTCTCGTTAAAGGCGTACTGGCATGAGTACACCATTGCATCGTGCCTCCTAAATATTCAGAAGGCCATAAAGGAGATGAAGAGCGAAACTTTATATGCCTGTTGGAAAAATTTGTGGCCAGAAGTGGTCTACAATTATAAGGGATCCTCTCCTGATGAAGTCCATCACTCTGCAGTAGATAAGGCTGTGAAGCCGGCAAAATTACTGGGAGGAAATGGCTTCAGTGATATGACTCCTGATGACGTTAATGACCTGATCAATGCGCACTCACAACCGCTGATGGACAAAGACCTGACTGAGATGACGAAGTCACCAAGTGAGGAAGAGGAACAAGAAGAACTAGGGACTGAAGAAAAGGAGGCTGGCCTAACCCTCGATCACCTCGCAACCATGGTCAGAATGGCCAAGGAACTTCAGCAAGTGGCTCAAGAATGGGATCCCCAGATGCTTCGTTCGTTGCAATTCTCAAATACAATCGAGAGTGGCATGTCAGTTTATAAAAACCTTCTCATCCAGAAGAAAAAGCAATGCCAGCAACTCCCCATAACTATGTTTCTCACTCGGAAAAATACACCAGTTACGCTGACACCTTTAGCGACAACAGAAGTAATGGATGAGTATGAAGATACTGCAACATCTGATGAAGAGACTGAGCTGTAATGCTCTTCTTGACTGTGCAGTACATTCATCTCATCATCATTAGTACTGCACAGCTAATTCATCATCATCTTCATCATTCACAGTAAGTACCCATATAGACTTTTATATGATGTCAAAATTATGTAAGTTTTAGAGTGTATAAAGTGTTTAAGAACATAGGAAGTGTTTATAAGAGTGTGGGAAAGATTAATAACAGTGTGGGAAAGGTATATAAGAGTGTGGAGAGGGTTTATAAGGCCTTAAGTCTGAATATATATAATGTTCAGACTTTCATTCCATATATTCAGGCTTTAATTCCATATATTCAGACTTTCATTCCATATATTCAAACTTTCTTTATATTTATTCAGACTTTCATTCCATATATTCAGATTTTCATTCCATATATTCAGACTTTCATTCCATATAATCAGACTTTCATTCCATATATTCAGACTTTCATTCTATATATTCAGACTTTTTTTTCCTATGGAGCCCCGGAAAGGACACGGCGAAAAAAACCAGAAAGAGGGAGTTTCCGGGTCGCATCGAAATGTCCACATAACTTTAGTGCTCTCCAACGGTGTAGCTAAAGACACCCCCCCCCCCCCCCCCAATCAAGATAGGGACATGGGGAGGTAAAGGACGGAAAAAGACAACGGACACAAAGTTAAACGAAGTGGAAATATCGTAACACAGGAGTCACTCCCCTGAACACGAGGATATGGAGGAAGACGAAACAGGAGAAGCTAGCTTGGCCGCATACTCAAAGAACTGAAAGATTTTACACCAGATAGCATGAAACAGCTCTCGGACATCCAACAAAAGCTGCACTTAACAAATAACCGGCTGGAGGAAGCAGAATGCCGTATTGACGATGCGGAAACTGCAATGCAGGCGACATCGACTTTACTGAGGCGACTGGTACAAAGACAGGATGAGATGCAGGCTAAACTAACAGACCAAGAAGCCCGCGCACGCAGAGACAACATCAGAATCTATTCCATTCCCGAACAAGCAGAGGGCAACAACATCATTTCATTTTTGGAGGATTTGCTATGAGTTTCTTTGGACTTTCCACGTGACGCTGAAATGAAGATTGAAAGAGCCCACAGAGCACTCGGGCCCAGACCAGCGGACCCATCAAAGCCTCGCTTCATCATTGCCAAGTTTTCTAGCTTCAGAGTTAAAGAGGAGGTTGTTAGAAGAGCCTGGTGAAAGCAGCAAGTTTTCCACAACAACAAACGATTCTAGCGAAAATGCGAGTGTTTTATGAAGAAGGGGTCCGCCTGTATCAAAATGCAGCAGAGGTGACAGCAGATATGTCATCGTGCGGACTCCCAGTCACCATCATCTCGCCCACCATTGACCCTTATCAGCGCGAGCTACAGTGGCTTTCATCACGACGGAGCACCGAGGACCAGAGCGCAGCAACGCAGAGGAGCACACTTTCTCAATCAAGTAAAGAAAATCGGCAGCGTATTCTGGAAAAGCTCCAAGAATTCAGGCAAACGACTTCTACAGATGAGTAAAAACACATCTAATTCAACTGCTCCATAGCTAAAGATAAAAGACTACTCTAAAAGTTGACATTCTATACATGTTCTTGTTTTGCACCTCATTTATATTATTATATACGTTGGACATGGACACTATTTATTTATGGTTATTGACGCAGTACAGCCATTTCATGGCCATGGGGCCCTGCTAGTAGTGAGCAGGTTTTCCCCTGACAGGAGCTCTAACATCACAAGCCCAACAAAGGTTCAGTTATTCAGAACATCTGCTCTGGAAGCGCACCCTCATTGTGGTTTTATGTTTGTTCAACTACTTGCATTGAAGACAATAAGTTTTTGTTTTGTTCGTGTTTTTCTGTTCATAGTTAAATGGATGCAACATGTTAATGGACATTGTACATTGTACTTTACCGTTTAAAACGCCATGACGATAAAGTTTTGTTCACATAATGTAAATGGGGTTCTTAACCCATCAAAACGCAGTAAGATTCTATCCAAATTGAAAAAGGATAAGGTTGAAGTTGCAATGCTTTGAGAAACCCACCTCAGTCCTACAGAACATGAGAAATTGAGAAGAATAGGTTTCTCCAAAATATACTACTCATCTTACAAAAATGGTCATAGAAGGGAGGTCAAAACTTTAATCACAAAGTTCCATTTGAACTAATTTCTGAAAGTAAGGACAAGGAAGGGAGATACTCACTGATATCAGGAAAAATAGATGGTGTTATTACATTGCTAAACGTATATGCCCCTCCTGGCAGCGACCTTGTATTCTATAGAAAACATTTTGAGCTTATGGCACAAGCGACTGGTATTATTATCTGTAGGGGAGACTGGAACATTGGACTTAATCCCAAGTTTGACTCTTCAAAATGCTTCACTCAAAATTCTTTGCAAAAGAAAATTAAAATACTAATGTCAGACCTGGGTATTATAGATATTTGGAGGAACCTCTACCCAACAAGCCGAGATTATACTCATTATTCACATTTGCATACAGCATATTCCAGGATTGATTATTTCTATTTTTAAAAGAGATCGCCACTGAGTACAAAATGCTGATATAGGAAATATTGATTTGTCAGACCACGCTCCCATCTTTTTAACATTAGAAATTAATAATGAACCTATGAATACTCTGTGGAAATTGAACACAAGTGTGTTAAATGACATGCAATTTACCAAATTAATTAAAAAAGACATTACTAATTTTTTGAAGGAAAATTTAAATGGAGAAGTGTTACGGTTTCAGTGGGAGCTCAGGCGCAGGAAACAAGCAGACACGCTGAAGCGATTTAACAGAGTTTATTCACAAACAGATTTTACTACAAGCCAAAACAAGGATCGAAACTGGTCTACACTATACTTGAGATGAGCTCTCTAACACTACTAGTGGTGAGGCGGACCAACAACAACTTAAGACGCTAACTCACTGTGGGTAATACCCAGGCAAGGAAGGTTTCTATAAAATTTCAATAAAACTACAAAGCTCTAAATCCTAACATGACAATGGGCTCGAATGCACTCGTCTAAAGACTCTAACTAAACAGTAACAAAAGGGCACAAAAATGCCACTCAGAATAAATTCGATAAACTATCACAGACTGAAACTTGGTAGATGCTCGGACCGGGTTCAAGCTGGAGGACCTCAGGTGAGCGGAAACCAGGGAGAACTTGAGACGGCAGGTAGGTATGAAGTGGACGCCAAGGAACGGCTGTGATGAATCAACCCCGAGTGAGGAAGACGGCGAAGAATCCAGGTGAGACCAGGCAGGAGCAGGTAGATCCAAAAAGGCTGTATCACAATCTGGCACTGAGAGGTGAGTAGCATCTGCTTAAATGCTGAGAGAGTGAGGTCTGATTGGCAGCGTTTCCACCTGCTCCTGAAGCGGCTGATGAGGGTGATGTGAGACACCTGGTGCAGCAATTACTCCCAGGAACACCTAAAAAGGAAAAAGAGGAGGAGAGAGAGCACTATCCAGGTCTGGCAGCTGCCAGCCTGACAAGAAGTTAGTCCAGAAATTGTTTGGGATGCATTAAAAGCATGTATGAGAGGTAAAATTATATCCTTCTATTCACACAGAAAGAAGGAGAGGCAATCTGAATTGCAGGAACTAAATGAAGAATTAAAAGAGCTTGAGACAAAACATAAGAAAGATTTGAATTCAGAGCTTAATATGAAATTAAACTTTTGAGAAGTAGAATAAATGCAATGTATCAGCTGGAAATAAAAAATAAGATGATTTACACAAAAGTATTATGAATCAGGCCCCAAATTTGCTAAATTGCTTGCATGTAAATTACAAAAACAACAAGCAGATAATACTATATATAAAATAAAACATCCGATTTCTAAAATGTGTGTGTATAAGCAGGATGAAATTCAACCAGTTTTTCAAAATTACTAATTAAATTACTAACAGTAACACAACCAAATTTACACAATGAACAACAGATGAAAATTTTTTTGAAACCTCTTAATTTACCTTCTGCGTCTGAAAATCAAAATAAAACCCTTATGGCTGAAATAAATGAAAGAGAATTGTTATGGGCAATATCAGAACTAAAGGCAAACAAATCACCTGGCCCAGATGGCTTTCCCGACGAATGGTATAAAAAATTAAGAAATGAGTTATCACCATTCTTATTAAAAATCCTAAATATGGCATTAAAAAATGGGAAAGTAATACCATCATGGAAACAAGTCACAATTTCTGTAATTCCAAAAGGAGGAAAGGATCCACTTAATTGTGGCTCCTTTAGACCCGTCTCTGTTCTCAACATTGATTATAAAATATGTACATCAATCCTTGCTAAGAGACTAAAAGATATTTTACCCACACTTATTAACACTGATCAAACGGGCTTCATCTCGCAGAGACAAATGCATGATAATATAAGACGCACTCTTCACATAATGAACCACATTAAAAAACATTAGATCGAGGCAGCTTTGGTCAGTCTTGATGCCGAGAAGGCCTTTGACTCTGTGAGCTGGAGCTTTTTATATAAGGTCTTAGAGAAATATGGTTTTCATGATAATTTTATTGAAACTATTGCAATGTTATACACAAAACCAACTGCTCGAATAAAAATAAACGGTAACTTATCAAACATGATTGAATAGGAACATAGAACTAGACAAGGTTGCGGGCTCTCGCCTTTTTTGTTCTCTCTTTACATAGAGCCTCTAGTGCAGATGATAAGACAAACAGATGAGGTACAGTGCACCGCTTTTTCTGGAGACACTCATAAGGTGGCATTATATGCAGGTGATGTCTTAATATATTTAAATGAACAAACTGAATCACTGCCAAGATCGTTTAAATGCCTAAACACCTTTGGCAGTTATTCAGGATATAAATTGAATGTGAGTAAAACTCAAATAATTACCTTAAATTATGATCCACCAACAAATTTACAAAAATAATTGAATCTAAAATGGGACCTGACCTCTTTGAAATATTTGATAGTTGCTATCTCAACTGACACTTCAGTTATAGCCAAACATAATTACGATGATCTTCTCATAAAAATCAAACAAGATATTCAGAGGTGGAAAGCCATTCTCCTTTTGAGCCTGACTCAAAGAATCGAATCAATGAAAATGAACATACTACCGAGATTTCTTTATTTGTTTCAAGCTCTCCCTGTTGAGATTACAAAAAACAGTTCTCATTCCTTGCATTCGTTTTGATGTCTCACTATGGGATATGCCCCTTGCGTATGCCTCAGAAGCACTTATCTCATTACGCTAATTCTGATTGGCTGGTGATCGCAACGCCTGCGTCAGGTGGAGCCACCTACCCTTAAGTAACCTGCGCTACCACGCAGTGTCACTCAAACACCTCTTCTCGCTTCATATAGCATATCTCAACTTTTTAAGTGCTAGCTAGCTTAACTGTTCATAGATTGGAGCTAACTCGTCTATTACTCCATCGTTGAACGTGAGCTGCCAAATTTGCAAACTTCCAGCCTTCACCATAGCCTGGAAATTTGACCGCCCGACCACACCATGGTAAGGCGTTTTTACATGGGTTAGCAAACCAGCTTATACTGTTTCGGTTAATTAGCAGACCAGCTGACACCATTTTGGTTAATTAGCACACCAGCTAATTTACGGCGTCTCTTGTTTGGCAATCCAGCTAATCAGGATGGACGCCCATGTTCCTCACACCAGAGGAAATGGAGACTCCGGGGCTCGGCTCTGTGCCTGTGGCAATAAAGTATCGAGCCATGACTCAGACCAGGTCTGCTCATTTTGCCTCAGGCTGCAACACACCCGACAGGCTATCGAAGCCCCCGGTTCATGCGGGCACTGCTCCCGCTTCACCATGAAGAGTCTCCGACAATGCTTAGCATGCCAAGCTAGCTTGTCTGGCCAGGACTCCTACTTGTCCACAGGTGACACACCAGTCACCAGCGAGGCCAAGGACGGGACTGCCATGGACACCGGACCGCGTGCTAGCGTTAGCTGGGGCTCCCAGCTAGACCTAGCTGTTCTGACTCCACTTATGGAAGATGTACTGGAGTTGGATTATGAGGGTGACGACGAGGATACCTCGGAGCTCCTCATATCCGAGGAGGATGAGAGTGAGGATGACGTCCTCATCCCCTTCGCTCAGTTTGCCATGTCAGGTGCTGTAGCTGCCCTCAGGGACGAGGAGGGAGAAGCGGCTGCTTCCCCCTCCACCAGGATGGATATGCAGTCCGTGTGCAAACATGCTGCATCCCAGCTGAACGTCCCTTGGCCTGCAGTAATAACAGAGACCATCAGATCCCTTTGTGAAGGAAAGAAATTGCCCCAGGCTACAAGGACAGCAACACAGCAACTTCCTGTCTTCCCTGAGCTGCTTGACAAGGTGTCCTCCTCATGGAAGGAACACCCGTTCAGCAGCAAAAGCCCGATACACGGAGCTTCCTCCCTGGATTGTGAGGGCATGGAGAAGCTTGGCATTCTCTGCATGCCCCCTATGGAGCCGTTAGTCGCCGCGTACCTTCGCCCACGGCTGACTACCTCCTCCAGGAACCCCACACTGTGATCCAAAGCAGACCGCTTCCAGTCCGCCATGACGGAGCGAGCTTACAGGGCAGCAGCGCTGACTGTCAGGGCACTGAATGTCTCCTCCATGCTCACAGCACGCCAAGCGGAGCTATGCGAGGATCTGACGACCAAGCTTGATCCAGCAGTGTGGGACGAGATTACCATGATAACGGATATCTGCCTCCGCGTACAGCGCTGTGCGGTCCAAGCCACGGGAAAATCTCTGGGAATGATGGTGTTGCAGGAAAGAGCCAGATGGCTCAACCTGACCAACCTATTGGACAGAGAGAAGGAGGACATTTTGGACATGCCAGTCATTCCAGACGGCATCTTTGGCTCTGCTCTCGCCTCAATGCAGCAACGCTGTGAGGTGATGAAGAAGGAGGACGAAGCTCTCCAGCTCTGCCTCCCTCACAAAGCCAAGCCCACACCGGCTCCAGCCACACGACAGAGCTTCGCACTGGCTACGGTGCGGCCTCCAGTCTCTCAGTTTGAAATCCCGACACGGCCTAAAGCCCATCCTGCCCCTAGTGCTGCACCCAGCCAGGAGGCAAGGACCAGCTGGCCCAGAAAGGCCCCCGCAAAGACAGTAGCTCTGCCAGTTCAGACCACGCAGACTGCCAGTCAGCAGGCCAGGAAGAAGAAGAGGGCAGCCTGATGGCCTCCCCTCTTCCCGCTGGTGCCCGTGCTGGCTGTTCCCATTCACCAGCCCCACTGGTTCTCTTCCACAGTGTGCTACTCCGGGTTTCCCAAGCCCACGAGTCCCCGCCTCTGCGTGCACTCCCGGTGCGGCAACAACACATCCCAGCGGAGGGGGAAAGACACTTCATTGTGAGGACAGCAGGTTCTGTCCCTCATCTAAGTCACACAAGCACACACCATTGTTCTTGTTTAATAAAAAGGTGTTCACTGCCGCATCCAGACTTTCGGTCAAGGGCACAGTTACAGTTAACAAACGAGAACACAATAAGCAGTTCGGTGCCGGTTCCAGGTTTGGAGCGGAGGTGTACAAAATCTGTCAATGCACTAACACCCAGCGTATGCGCAGTAACGCCCAAGGGTCACGACCATATCCTGCCACTAGAGGGCCCCATAGCACCGTTATTGGAGGCCCCGGTGACAAGCAGTGTGTCAGACACTGTCACATCTCTTTCTATGATGAGAGAGAGGTGGGAAGCGATCACAAGCCCAGCCTGGGTTCTGAGAATGATTTCACGGGGTTACAGGCTTCAGTTTGCCGCTGTTCCCCCCCGCTTCTCTGGTACAGTGCATTCTCAGGTGCGCAGAGAGTCAGCTCGTGTTCTTCAGGAGGAAATTCACTCGCTGTTGTCAACGAGAGCAATATGCATAGTGCCTCCCGAACAATGTCAGAGCGGCTTCTACTCCGGGTATTTTCTGGTCCCCAAACGAGGAGGGACCGGGATTCGCCCAATCCTGGATCTCCGGATCCTGAACAAATACCTCAGAACATACAAGTTCAGGATGCTCACACACGCATCCCTGCTGCGTATGTTGCATCAGAATGACTGGTTCACATCAGTCGATCTGAAGGACGCATATTTCCATGTCCTGATTTATCCTCCGCACAGGAAATATCTGAGGTTCGCTTTTCTGGGTGTCTGTTATGAGTACAGAATGCTCCCTTTTGGCCTATCACTGAGCCCGAGAGTGTTTGTACGCTGTACTGAGGCAGCCATTGCCCCGCTACGACAGCAGAACATCATGGTGGCCATGTATTGGAACGATTGGCTCCTCCTGGCACGGTCCAGGGAGGAAGCCATGGTGCAAACACACACCCTCATAAAACACCCGGTCAACTTGGGTTTCATGATAAACCCAAAAAAGAGTGTTATCTCCAGTGCAGAAAATAATCTTTCTGGGATTATCACTATACTCGGTGTCCTTCACAGCTCGTTTGTCAGCCGCAAGGGTGATGGTTTCAGAGCCTGCCTCTCACGCTTCACCCTGCACAGTCTGATCCCTTTCAGATTATGCCTCCGACTACTGGGGCAGATGGCCTCAGCCATCCTGGTAGTCCAGCTCGGTTGCCTGTACATGAGGGATTTCCAACGATGGGTGTCCTCCCTCAGGCTGGACCCTGTGCGTCATGGCGCATGGAGGGTGACGGTCAGCGCGCCATGTGTAATGGCGCTGTGCCGCTGGCACCACCCGACTTTCCTGGTGAAAGGGGTGCCCATGGGCCCCATTCTGTCCCAGAAAGTGGTCACTACAGACGCAAGCATGTCCGGCTGGGGCAGTATATGCGAGGGTCGATGTGTGAGGGGCATCTGGAGCAAAGATCTCCAGCGCTTTCACATAAACTATTTGGAGCTCTTAGTGGTGTTTCTCACACTAAGAACGGACAATACAACAACGGTGGCATATATCAACCGTCAAAGGGAGTATGTGCTCACGGCAATTACACACGCTGGCAAGCAGACTGATTCTGTGGAGCAGCAAGCGTCTCCTGTCTCTGAGAGCCACCCACGTCCTGGGGGCTCTGAACAAGGGGGCAGACCTGCTGTCCAGGTGTGCGCCGCTCTATGGGGAATGGACACTACATCCAGCCATCGCAGAGCAGGTGTGGGCCCGCTTCAGCAGAGCCGCGGTGGATCTGTTTGCATCGAGAACGCACAGTGTCCGCTGTTTTTCTCAATACGCGATCCAGGTGCGCCGCTCGGCATGGACACACTCGCGCACATCTGGCCGCTGGTCCTCCTGTACGCTTTTCCCCCGTTGGCTCTGATACCTCCGACTCTGGACAGAGTCAGAGAGCATCGCCACACACTAATTCTGATCGCTCTGCATTGGCCGGCCATGCACTGGCTGGCGGAGCTATATCAGCTCCTGTCGGGACAGCCATGGCAGATTCCCCTGAGCAGGGATATGCTGTCCCAGGCAGGGGGAGTAGTATTTCACCCACACCCGGAGCGCTTGGCCCTATGGGCCTGGCTCGTGAGTGGTTTAATTTAAATACTACAGGGCTCCCTCAGAGTGTGATTAACACTATTCAGAGCGCTAGAGCATCCTCCACCAGGTCTCTTTATGACTGTAAGTGGAGGGTGTTTGAGGAGTGGTGTCAGAGGAGAGGGCACATCTCCTTTCAGTGCACTGTTAGTGTAATTTTGTCTTTCTTGCAGAGCTTGATAGACAAACATAAAGCCTTCTCCACAATTAAGGTGTACTTGACTGCTATTGCAGCATGCCATGTGGGATTTGAAGGAAAGACGGCCAGCCAACATCTTTTGGTCTGCCGTGTTATGAAAGGGGCGTGCAGGCTGCTTCCTGTTTCCAGGTCGCTGGCCCCCCATGGGACTTGGCAGTGGTTTTGGATGGGCTCTCCGGGGCTCCATTTGAACCACTGGAGGAGGTTAGCTTGAAGAACCTGTCTCTGAAGACAGGGCTGCTGCTGGCGTTGGCCTCTGCCTAGCATGTGAGTGACATTCATGCACTCTCAGTACACTCCTCGTGCACTCAGTTTGCTCCTGGGCATGCCAGGGTGTCATTGAAGCCCCACCTTGCTTTTGTGCCCAAGGTGGTTGGCTCATGCTTTCCCATTGTTCTTACAGCATTTTCTCCACCACCATTTTCTTCTCCTGAAGAACAGCGGTTGCACATGCTGTGTCCAGTCCGTGCCTTGCGGATTTATATGGACAGGACAAGGGGGTTTCGGAAAAGTGACCAGCTTTGTGTCCTGGGCTAGCCCCTACAGGGGCAGGCCCATCACAAAGCAGCGGCTCTCCCACTGGATTGTGGCCTGCGGGCTCATTCCACACGTGGCCTGGCTGCATCCTGGGCCCTTTATAAAGGGTCTCAATTCAGGAGATTTGTGCAGCAGCAAGCTGGTCTTCACCTCTTACTTTCGTCCACTTTTATAAGCTGGACGTCTCTGCTCTGAGCCTGGCTCATGCAGTACTGAGTACTGGGCCTACATAGGGCGGAGGGCCGTTCCTTGAGTGCTGGTGGTTGATTTGAGATAAGCATGTCTGGCAATACGGGAGTTTCCATATCCCATAATGAGACATCGAAACGAATGCTGGGACTGAGAACTATAGGTTACTTGCGTAACCCCGGTTCTCAGAGTAGCATGAGTGAGGTGTCTCACCAGACAGCCCTTCTTGATGTGCGAAGTGAGAAAAGGTGCTTATTTTGAGTGACGCTGCATGGTAGTGCAGGCTACTTAAGGGTAGGTGGCTCCACCTGATGCAGGCATCGCGATCACCAGCCAATCAGGATTGGCGTAATGAGATAAGTGCTTCTGAGGCATACGCAGGGGGCATATCCCAAAGTGATACATCTCACTCATGCTACTCTGAGAACCAGGGTTAAGCAAGTAACCTATAGCTTTTGGAATGGGAGAAATGATCTCTCGATACATATGGTTGGGGAAAAAACCACGAGTGAGATTCAAAACGTTACAACTTTGCAAAGAAAATGGGGGAATGGCAGTATCAAATCTAAAGGACTATTTTTATTCAGCACAAATCAAACCCATAATAAATCTGTGTAACCCTAATTATCAAGCTCGGGGTGAAAGGATATTGAATTGGAGATTTTATCAAACCCCCCTATACCGGCGATATTGGGAAATAAAGATTTAGGAAAAATTCTTAAATAGCTTGAAAATCCATGGCTAAAGTCATCATTGATATCATGGTCAAATGCTAAAGATGAATACAAATTACATGACAAATTGAAGATTATGAGATGGTGTGCATATGACCCGGATTTTAAGCCCAACCAAATTGACACCAGATTCCGAAAATGGATAACTAAGGGTATAACAACATGTTACTCACTAATGGACAAAGGAGTAATAAAGGATTTTCAAACTCTCAAAAACAGTCACAATCTAGAGAAACATGATTTCTATAGATATTTGCAATTGCATCACTACATTATTCAGAAGATAACTTTCCCTCTAGATGTGCAGGAACCTGTGCTCAATGAAATACTAAATTCATACTGTGCAAAATCCAAAAAAGGTGTAATATCTAGGTTATATAAAGTGTTTATCAGTAAAAAGCCATACTCAACACAGTATGTCAGAATTAAATGAGAAAAAGAAGGCACCATTATAATAACCGATGAAGATTGGCAGAGTTGCTGTACATCTGTATGGAAATGCACAAATTCGCACTCATAGAGAGAGTTCAACTGGAAATGCCTTATTAGATTTTTTATTACTCTGAAGCAAAAGTTGCATTGTACCGGGGAGGAGCCTAAGTGCTGGAGGCAGTGTGGAAGTCAAGATGCCAATCACTGGCACATATTCTGGGGCTGTCCAAAACTAATACAATTCTGGAAGGATATACACAAAATTATGGAATCTATATTGAATGATACATTACCTTTTGAATGTAATACGTTTATTATGGGAATGACTAAAATGCACCCAAACAATACATATTTGTATAGAATTCTTATAACTGGTTGTAAAAAGGCGATCACCAGACGCTGGCTCCTCCCTGAACCACCCAATATAGGACAATGGACAGGTATTGTCAACGAAATATATCAGATGGAAAGGCTGACTTTTTCGCTCCAGTTACAGATAACTAAATTTTCAAAGCTATGGTCAAAATGGACAACATATGTTTCAGCTAACCAAATGCAGCACATAGCAACCCTGAATGTACAGGACATGTAAGGGAGTGGTTAACATCCTGGCTTGGGAAATGTTTTATTTCATTTAATTTAAATACTTTTATTTTTGTCATGAGAAGAAAGCTCTTGGTCATTGTTGTGTTATATTGCATCCAATGTTCAATGTTTTTTTTTTTTTTGCTATTCAGCTAATTTCATAATTTCAAGGTAAAATGCTGATTGTTCTTGAGGTTTCAGCTTTGCAGATGTGGAAATTCAATGCACTGATTTCTTATACTCATGTTTTTGGTGATTTTTAGTTGTTGCTCAAATAAATTTAGCACTGTTGGAAATTAATACAGCAATAATTAATCAGTTAATGGAGAAAATGATTTGTAATGCAGATGCTATCAATAGCATTTCTTAATCATTTATTTAGTTGTCGGCCTTGAATGATGAGGTCCAGTTACCAGGACCGCTACTCTGCAGCTCACTGGTCGCATCCTGCAGCTCATCCATGCCATCCTCCTCTCAACAGAAATTTGTTATGAGAGATGCGTGTTTAGTGTATAATTTACAGACTTCATTCAGTGTTCAGTGCACATTTCTATATACACACATTTTGACAGATATTCAGTGTGACACTAGAGGGCAATGCTTACATTTCCATGGTATTGCGGTATGTAGCCAACATTACTTCACTTTTGCCAGCGGTGTTTAGTAATAATTTGGCAGTCAGTGACAGAAAAATGGCATGGCATTTGGATGCATATGATAAACATAACATGTTCATAGCAATTATGTTATAAATATAACATAATTTAGAAGTTACACTCTTCACCTGTTTCTCCACCATGGACACAAATATGTTTTTTGACTCTGAATGATGTGGTGTCGTGAGTAACTTTAATCTCTGATACAACTGGGATGTGGGTAATTTTTTAAAAACAATGTCAAGAGGGGGACCAGCAACCTGTAGTTCTTCATAAGAACTACATGTGTTAACACAAAGTATATTTGTGCTCAGCCTTTATTTTCACATATTTCAAAGTTGTAACTTTAGAGTTTAAAAAAAATATTTTAAAGATTTAAACATCTCCCCATTGCACAAATCTAAAGTTCTACCTACAACATAACTGGGCTGCAATGCACTAATGTCATACACAAGAATTAACGCATCAGAAATGACAAACTTTATCTACTTTGTAATTGTATGAAACATATTTTTTATGTAAACACACGCACATCACATCTGCATGTGCGTGTGCACATGCATCACATCACACACACACACACACACACACACACACACACACACACACACACACACACACACACACACACACACACACACACACACACACACATACACACACACACACACACACACACATACCCTCTGCCATCGCTTTTACATTATTACAGCTTTGACAAACTAATATCCAAATACTGTTAGGAAAATTAAACCCGCCAACCCCAAATGTGTATTGATGTAAGGAGACCTAATTAAATGTGCTAGCATTGAGTGTGTGTGTATGTGTACATATGTGCTTATGCATGTACTTTTTTAATTAAATCAGTTGACACCCCTGAGGTAGTGTTATTACAGAGGTGACAGAGACCTCCTGGACAGTGACTAAACACACAGCACTTTCATTTATCCACTCATGCAGCATGAATGTGTGTGTTTATTTGTCCTGTAAATGAGTGTGTGTGTGTGTGCGCGCATATGTGTGTGTGTGTGTGTGTGTGTGTGTGTGTGTGTTTGTGTGTGTGTGTCAGAGAGTGTGGGGCTGGGGGAAAATAGCTTCAGGTGTCACACCATATCAGTCTGTCTTTTTATTAGACTCTAACTGTAACGAGTAATTAACTTCCTGCCGAGAACATGTTTGTTCCTCTGTTGATGTCATAAAGAGAGATATTATCAAGCCACGGGTCAGAATTTACTTTTCCCTACCAGAGGCTAGGGAAACTAACGTGTGTGTGCATGTGGTGTGTCTGTGTTATACAGCATCCTATATATATATATATATATATTAGTTATTGCCCATTTCTGTGTAGCATTGTATTTTCTGACTGGAATTGTTTCTGGTGTAATCTTGTGATTACATGGGTGTACATTTGCAGAAAATTTTAGAAATGTTCTTAAAAATTTTTTGCATACCAGTTAAAAGACTTTATGAAGAGTGTGGTGTGTTCACAGATACATGAGGTTTGGGTGATTGTACCTTACTATTTATTGTATGCAATAAGCTAGACAAGAGTTTTGTGTAAGAGCATGCTGCAGGCCTGTACTCTAATAATTAGTCTTGCCATCTGTGTGTCAGAGGGTGGCAGCAATATGCCCCCTGTCTTGTCTTTGCCTCCAGCTATTAAACTATGAAGCTGCTTACACTAGCCTAAATGTGTTGCTCCATTATAGGGACTGACACAATGTTACTGCACAGTCAAGTTACTAAGTTACAAAATCTGAAAAACGATCCAACAAAAAATTTTAAATGTAATCTTTCATATAGTGTATATTCATTAAACACAAAGTGAAATATTTCTTTTTTACCTTTTTTTTCTTTTAATTATTGTGGCTTATATCAAATGAAAATCCAAGATCTTAAATTGTTGTGCCTTTCCATTCTTGGTTCAAACTCTAAGACACTGATTTCAAAATGAAATGCCAAATAAACGTTCATCTGAAAAATGGAGTTTGGACCACTGAGCAACAGTTCAGTTAATTTTCTCCTAAGCTTTGGTAAGATCTTCTGATCTCGTCTCTGGTTCAGGAGTAGCTTGCTATTTTGAACGTGACAATTTTAGCCTCTTCCAAACGATGTCTGTGTTTGGTGGCTTTTGATACACTGACACCAGCCTCAGTCCACTGCTTGTGAAATTCTCCAAGTTCTTCAATCAACTTGACAATCCTCTCAAGACTGCGGCTATGTGCGTTGCTTATGTTCCTTTGCCTAACACACTTTTCCTGTCCAATCAACTTCACATTAACAGTTGAAGACAAAATTACTTGCCCCCCTATGAATTTTTTAAAAAAATTTCCCAAGTGCTGTTAAAAAAGATCACATAATTTTTAACACAGCTTTTCACATCCTAGTTCCTAGATTTATTTTGGATGCTTACATTATTTTCTTTGCACACAGAAACAAAATTATTGAACAAAAAACAAAAACTACCAGGGTCAAAATTATTCGCCCCTTGATGCTAATAGTCAGTTGTGTATCCTTTTTATGGGATAACAGCTTGCATTTGTTTGTTGTACATATTTAATCTGCAGTGGCAAAAAAAAAAAAAAAAAGATAGTTGACAAGATTTCCTATGTGTCCAGATTTTAGGGACACCCTGTAGTTTGTAAGAAGTCTCTGGCACATCTCCTGAGGAATCCCAGCCCATTCTTCTTCAGTAAATCTCTCAAGCTCCTCCAGATTTGATGATCTTCTGGCATGGACCCAGGTCTTCAGTTGACCCCACAGATTTTCAGTTGGATTCAATTCAGGGCTGTGTGCAGGCCAGTCAGGAACGTTTACTTCAGTCTTCTGGAGGACCAGTTTCCCAGTTCCAGACGCACTGATGCATCCCCACAAAATAATACTGCCACCACTGTGTGATTGTGATCTTTGACACTACAATTCCTGACTTGGCTAAGTCATTAACTAGTGTTTTCGTGGTTGTTACAGCATCATCAGACACATCTCTCACAAGTTTTCTTTCCAGAGTCTTTGAAATCTTTGGCTTCCTACCTCTGCCAGACTTGTTCTGGCTCTCTTTGAATATCTTGATGATACATCTCGCTCCACTTCTTGACACTTGAAAATGCTGTGATAACTTTGTGTACCCTTCTCCTGCTTTGTAAGCATCAAAGATTCTTTTTCTCAAATTCAAACTGATTTCTTTTGTTTTTGGCTTGATGTTTTGTCAAGTGACAGCTCAAATCCTTAATGAAGTTTTTATATTGTGTGTAAAGGGAAAGACGATCCTCAATTTTAACTTGATTGATTGATTGATTACAAGCTGTGAGCATTACAAAGTTAAAGCACATTATTGCACAACACTGGTTTGTGCTTTGGCTCAATGACAAGGTCAGTTCTTAAGGGGGCTAATAATATTGACCCCTGTAATTTTTCATTTTTCTAAAACTATTCTGTTATTGTGTTAAAAAAAACAATTAAATTGTGCTTTGTGAAGAAAACTAGTATGTTTAGAAGTGCTATGATGAAAATCACCTGCTCTGCTTAAACTGCACCTGGGAAAATTTTGAAAAAAAAAAGTAAAATTTCATAGGGTAGATAATAATTTTGTCTTCAACTGTGCATGCTTTGATACAGAGCTCAGCCAATAGAAAAGATAAAATAGAAAAATAAAATACAAAAATGCTTGAAACATTTTATTTTGCATGCAGTGAGTCTAGAGTATATAAAACACTGTTAAATAACTAATGTAAAATATTAAGCATTTTCACAATATATAAATTTTTTTGTTGCACTACTAGTAGTAGTACATCCACCACATCAGAATGTTGGTGGATAAAATATTTCTAGCACTCATAGCACTGGAAATTCTTTTTATGCTATTCAACAACAATTTCTTTGCAAAAACAATGCCTGCTTGACTTTGAATAACAACAAGCTCACCAGCTAGTCTCTTGCAGTGAGTCATCTCACACATTGGTCATTGCAATCTTTACCAGTGCAGCTCAAACATTCAGTCACTTGGCACAGCTGGTCTGAGAACATGAATTACAGGCAAATTATCAGGTGCAGAAAGCTTTATTACAATGAAGGTAATACAATAAGAATGACTGAGCACAAGATCCCTACAATACAGGGCAGGTGGTGAACCACAGAGAGAGCTCACTACTATTGTGACTGTCATTGCTGTTGGCTCACAATGTTGCACAAACATTTACATCTTGTGTCCTGGGTCATCTGTGGGCCATTTGCAATGTGAGCTGGAGTGACTACAACCATCTGAAGCTCCCCATTAGTAAGTTAGAACTGTAGAAGTGTCTTGAAGGTGAAACATTCTCCAGAACCTAAAACAGAAGTTTAGCTGCTTTCTACTGAAGCTCCTAGGGTTGAGCTAGAGTGAGTTTGTTGGTTCAACAGACAAAGGCAGAAGCAGATACATTGCCAATGATTAAGGGACTTCCTACCCACAAGGAAGTAACAGCAGCTCAGCAGCATTGGTCAGCAATCATTCTCTGTGTTACAAACTCATGCCAGGATTCTTTCCTCTTTTTCCATGATCAAATGTTTGTGGAAGACTGCATGTAACATCAGGGAAGACTGCATGTAACATCAGAGGATAATGAGTTTTTTTTTCTTGTGTTCAGGTTTCAAACCAAAGGTAGATATGCTAATCATGAGATGAAGTCTTAACTGTGAGAAGGACTGCAAAGATGCAGATTTTTTTTGGCATTTTATATGTTTACCAGGTGAGTGTCAGATCATGCAAAATCCATTCTGCAGCATGGCAACAAATCCAAACATATGGCCAGAGTCATAAATAACTATCTTTATTCACAAGACAAAAAAATTGTATTGCAAACAGATGGTCTGACCCCTACAGAGCCCTGATCTCAGCATCATAGAGTCAGTCTTATTACATTAAGAGACAAACGAAACTGAGACAGCCTAAAACCACAGAAGAACTGTGGCACGTTTTCCAAAAAAGTGTACCAAGGAGAACTTTAGCTATTTTAAAGGCAGTCTCTCTTTTCTCTCTTTACTGCATTTTGCATGAGGTTTATTAATAAATACAAAATAAAATAAAATAGTCAGGAAAAGCAAAGTCCCTAAAACTTGAACAGCACATTATTTTTGATATATTAACAACAGGATAAAATCATATATATATATATATATATATATATATATATATATATATATATATATATATATATATATATATATATATATAATATATATATATATATATATATATATATAGCCTGCTATGACCACATGTACTGGAGCACTTTGTTTCCTGGCTCAATTGGAAGTGTGCACCACTCCCACATCCTCCCCCTCCAGCTGCTGTCATCATTATGATTGTTGCTGTTTATTTTGGCAAAACAACAGCCATTATGACAGAACTCTCCTATGTACAACATGGTCTGCCACTTGTTCAGATGTCAAGTATTGAAGAGCCTATATTTTCATACAGTACCACCTACTGGTTCTTAACAACCTGTTTTTCCTCGCTCCTCTTTCTCTGAGGTCAGCAGTCAGTTCACACAGCCATCAGAACTTTTTTTCAGAAACATGCAAAAACATTGAAGTAGGACATGTTAGATTTGGAAAAACCATGCATTGAAAAATAGTGTGGTTTGATAATACAACACTATACATAAGATAATAAGCATTGAAAACAGTTCTACTAATATCTACAAATCAGCTGTTTACATTTATTTATCACTCTATCATTTTCTTGTTTTTTTTTGAAACATCTTTCTTACCTCCTACAGTGGTTCTTCATTCTCTAGTGTAAAGTGTGTGGATTTGCTTTGCAAAGAAACGAGATAATGAGGCACAGCCAAAGATAAATCAGATAATTAGTGGGAAGTCAATAATAAATTAAAAGAAATGGGAGGGAAAGGAAGGAAGAAAATGAAGAAGGAGAGGTTGTGTAGATGAGGGAGGGTAAGAAATTAAAACTGATAAAGCAGTGACTGCTTAATTTTTCCTGATTAAATAATAATAAAATAAAAGTTCTATCACTCATATGGTAGCATTCTATTCCAGTACAGTGTGTATATTTACATGGACTAGTTACACAACTACTGATTCGAGCAGGTAATTCCAGATGTCCGTCTGACCAGCAACACTTTGCAGCTCCTCCTGGGGGATCCTGAGGTGTTCCCAAGGCCAGATGACATATTCAATCCCGCCAGTGAGTTCTGGATCTACACCTTGGTTTCCTCCCAAATGGACATGCTCAGAAAACCTCAAAAGAAAGTCTCCCAGGAGGTAATCAAATGTCTAAACCACCTAAACTGGCTCCTTTCAACCAAAGGAGCAGAAAGTTTACTCCGAGATCCCTCTGGGTGTACAAGCTTTTCATCCTACCTCTAAGACTGAGCCAGCCCCTCTAGGGTGGAAATACATTTCGACCTCTTGTACCTGCAATCTCATTCTTTTGGTCACTACCCAGAACTCATGACCATAGATAAGGTGTGGAATGTAGACAGACTGATGAACAATAGCTTCACCTTTTGACTCATCAGTACAACTTCTGCATTCCTGCAGATGTTGCACCAAGCCGCCAATCACTCATGAACAAAATCCAAAGATGCTTAACCCTGTAAAGCCTGACCCATCACAAAATAGCCAGAAAATTCTAGGTTTTTGGAACTGAGATTTCCCTTTTAACAAAATCCAAAAGATAAATTTTGCCATATCATTATATTTATGATATATTTTTTGTATCAAATTTGATACATTGGGCAGTTTTGGCAATTTTTTGCTCACAACAATCTTAAGCAAAACTACACTTTCTCCAGTCTACTAATTAGCATTAAGTGAGCTGACATAATTCTTAACAAAAAAATAATATAATAATACATGAAATTAAAAGAAAGAACAAAACAACAAACTGCAAGGAGCTTTGTCTCCATCTCCCAGTAGACTCTCACACTGGACATATGTACTACTCCCATTTGCATGTACATGCCTAGAATCTGCTCTATCTCCTCCTCGTCCTTATCTTCTGCAAACTACTCCATGTCACTTGTGTTGCCATCCAGTATCTCATTGATGACATTTTCAATGTACTTTCTTTTTCTCTCTTCTTCATCTAGTCTGTTTGACATCTAAAAATTGGTCAATATAATATAGCTATTATGATTTCAGAGGAATTGTTATTATATAAATACTCAAAATGCATTTGAATGTGGCATTTAATTCATTAATTAAGTTAATTAAGTCATCAAAAGTAGTGTGTTGATGACATTTTCAATGTAATTTATTTTTCTCTCTTCCATGTCTAGTCTTTTAGACATCTAAAAATTGGTCAATATAGTATAGTCATTATGATTTCAGAGGAATTGTTATTGTAAAAATACTCAAAATGCATTTGAATATGGCATTTAATTCATTAATTAAGTTAATTAAGTCATCAAAAGTAATGTATTGACGACATTTTCAATGTAATTTATTTTTCTCTCTTCATCGCTAATCTTTTAGACATCTAAAAATTGGTCAATATAGTATAGTCATGATTTCAGAGGAATTGTTATTGTAAAAATACTAAACATGCATTTGAAGATGGAATTTACTTCATTAATTGAGTTAATTAAGTCATCAAAATAGTGTGTGTTTGTATTTTCATAGGTATAATGCAGATTACATTACATTACAAAAATGGTACATGACAATTCAAGAAAAAAGCATGTTATAAACCTGGAGTATCAAATTTGATAGAGACATTTTAACACAAGTTAATTGAAATATAAACAATGAATTGCTTAGTAAATATGCATTCTTTCAATGTAGAAAATATATATTGGAAAAATGAGTAACAACTGAGATGTTATTTTTACCGTTACTTCTTGAAAATTAGCAATGATTTTCCTGAAAAACACGTGTGGCAGATTTCATGAGAGTACCCATTTTGAAAAGGGGCAAAATGCGACTTCAGCTGCCTGTAGTGGAATTATAACCCACAAGGGGATAGAATACATGTTTCACTTTATATACAACAGGTTTTTAAAGAAACTATCTATCATGTTGATGAGATTGAGGTCTCAGAAACTTTATTTATATATATATATATATATATATATATATATATATATATATATATATATATATATATATATATATATATATATATATGGTTTTTTTTGCCTTTTATTTGATAGGTGCAGTGGAGACAGACAGGAAAGGAGGGAGAAGAGTGAGGGGAAAAGACATGCAGCAAAGGGCCACAAGCAGGAATCGAACCCGGGCCACTGCATCAAGGAAGCCACTGTTCATGGGTCACCCGCTTAACCCGTTGAGCTATCCAAGCACCCTGAAACTCATATATATCAAAAATGAGACAAATGGTTTTATATTCCCTTAGGGCAGTACCACTCCGCCCAACACAGAGGGAGCATTCCAGCAGAGAGCCATGGTCTCGGACTTGGAAGTGCTGATCCTCAATGCCAGCCGCTTTGCATTTGGCTGCAAATTGTTCCACTGCGTGCAGGAGGTTATGGTCTAATGAAGCCAACAGCACCTCATCATCTGCAAAAAGCAGAGATGTGATCCTGAGGTCCCCAAACCAAACACCCTTCTCACATGTTCTGCGCCTTGAGATTCTGTCCATGAACACCACAGGATCAGAGACAAAGGGCAACCCTGACAGAGTCCAACAAGCACAGTAAACATGTTTAACCCTTTAAGCGCCAAAGTCGCAAAATTGCGACATGCAACATTGCTAAATTTAACAAGCCATAGCTGCAAATATGGTGCCTCATGTAGTTACTACTTTACACCAGGAGATGGTGGACATCTATGGAGTGGACATGATGGAGACTAGGCCAGTTGGTGGGACAGCAAACACAGATCTGAAGCATCCAGCTCAGGGACCACGGACACTCGGAGAAAGAACACAGAGAGAAACAGAGTGAGTGTAATGCAATAACAGTATATATATTCAATATAAAGGTAGATACAGAAGGACTCAGTGCATCAAGAGAGGTCCCCCAGCAGCTTAGGCCTATAGCAGCATAACTAGGGGCAGAACTAAGGGACGTTGAAAGAGGAAATCAGTTGTGCAAATGAAGACACCAGCTGACCCCCTCAGGGTCACCCAGTCAGCCCTAACTATAAAATTTGTTAAAAAGGAAGGTTTTAAGCCTGGTCTTAAAAATAGAGAGGGTGTCTGCCTCCTGAACCCAAACTGGGAGCTGGTTCCACAGGAGAGGTCCCTGATAACTGAAGGCTCTGCCTCCCATTCTACTTTTAGAGATTCTAGGAACAACAAGTAAGCCTGCAGTCTGAGAGTGAAGAGTTCTGCTAGGATAGTATGGTACTATCAGGTCTTTAAGATATGATGGATATCGGTTGTTAAGAACTTTATATGTCAGAAGAAGGATTTTGATATGATCTCTCTTGCCAACTCCTGTCAGTACTCTGGCTGCAGCATTTTGGATCAGCTGTAGATGTTTGAGAGAGCTATTGGAACAACATGATAATAAGGAATTGCAATAGTCAAGCCTAGAAGTAACAAATGTGTGGACTAGTCTTTCTGCATCACTCTGAGACAGCTCTCGTAGGAGGCAGTTGCACTTTTCCTCGCTCCGTTTCTATCTCTGTTCTCCCCACTCCCTCATGTCTTCTGCTTGCTGCACTTTTTTGTCTTTTTGTCTCATCTCGTCTGTTTAACTTGGAGCGATTGCTTAGCACTGGACCTTCGAAACACCGATCATGGAATTGATTAACTGGTCTCTCAACGCAATTGACAAGATTGTCACCACAAAGAGCACAGGCCTAGGGGAGCCTACCTGCCCGGATGGGAGTTTTGCCTCTGGTTACGTGATCGACGCCTGGGGGAAGTGGAAGGGGATCATGTGCTTGGCACCCCTATCCGTGAAGGATGTGGAAGATGTTTATATATTCGGATTTATGATGACAGGCCTGCTGATAATTGGCTTGTTCACTGGCCTGAGCTTCTGGAAAATCAGGAAGACCCCATATAGAAATGACGTCCAAACACTGCTGGTCTATGCAAACGATCGGATCACGGCTGCCGATTCTCGGCATGATGAACTCAATCGTAAGATGAACAATTTGTTTGTTGTGACTGTTGATTTGAGTCGCGATGTGGAAGCCCTCAGGGTGAGCATCGCTACAGCTGGGGTCTAAAACTGTTGAGAGCAGTAGGGGAAAGGTGAAATTACACCTCTCCCGCCCAAACAAGAAGGAAACTGATCACATTCTGGCGCCCCTGGAAAAATAACAAACTCCTCTGGAAGTTTCATGGTCAAGAGATAGCTCTCCTGACCCCCCCCCCCCCCCCCCCCCACCACCACCACCACCACCACCACCACCACCACCACCACCATCGCAACCTGCTGTGTTATTGCGCTCCCACCCTCGTGAACTGAGACACCGGAGGTCTGAGACGGAAGTAGTTGGGCTACACGCATACAGACACATCGGACTCATGAACTGAGGACTGAGCTAAACATTCGCACAGACATGCCCATACCCCCCTCCCCCCCGCCTCCAAAAGCTTCCCTCGCTATATGCACAGGGGTCAGGAATCCGTGCGTTGCTGCACAGGAACCGACTAACTGTGCGGTGCTCCCTCCTCCACCACCCCACATCCTTATCCCAACTATCCTTGTCTTATGTCATGCTTTGCCTGTTGCAGGTTTGGTTTTTTTTTTTAGGTTCCTTCTCAAATTGAATTTCCCAACATTGGAGGTTTCATTTGGTACAACGAGCCTTTTTTCTCATTTACCCTCTGCTATCCCTACCCAGATCCCAACATGTCTTTTTCTTTTTTCCTCAAGAAAGGTGTGCGCAGCACTGCACAGCAGCCGGAGCTGTCATTGGCAGGGCAGCTCAAATGAAATTTCATTGTGTATGAAAGTGTGCAATGACTAATAAAGGTTTGATTGATTGATGTTCCTGATTTTTACAATATTTCTCAGGTGAAAAAATGAAGTCCTACAGATTTGTTTTATGTGTGAGTTAAAGGACATGTCCTGGTCAAAGAAAACTCAGAGGTTCCTCACAGTAGTACTAGAGGCCAATATAATGAAATTCAGAGTAACCATATGCTTTGAAAGCGAGTTTCTACGATGTTTGGGGCCAAATACAATTACTTCAGTCTTTTCTGAATTTAGTAGTAGGAAATTACTGGTCAACCAGGCCTTTATGTCCTGGAGACAATCTCACAGTCTGGCTAGCTGATTAGTTTCATCTGGCTTCATAGATAAATACAATTGTGTCGTCAGCATAACAATGGAAATTAATACAGTGCTTCCTAATAATATTGCCTAAAGGAAGCATGTATAATGTGAACAGTATTGGTCCTAAGACAGAACCCTGAGGAACTCCATGATTAATCTTAGTATGGTCAGAAGAGTCGTTGTTGACATGCACGAACTGGAACCTGTCTGATAAGTAGGATTTAAACCAGTCCAGTGCTGTCTCTTTAATGCCAATTATGCTGCCCTCGCGGCGCGTGTTCTTGTGCGTAGCTAGACAGCTAGTTAACGTCCGAAAAAGGTCTTCAAATAAACACACAGGGCTTGCTTTTCCCGTATTTTACTTGAGTTGACTGTTCTTTTTCTTTTCTTTCCTTTCGTAAAACTTAAACATTACAGAGAAAATAAAAAGGATCAGTATGCAAGCACTGACATATTCACATTGACGCTAAGCATTACACACGTAGCTTCGGCGACCTAGCATACAGTTTCTACCGACATACAAATCCGCAGTATAATGTATAAGACACGACTTTACAACTTATCAAAACATTGTGCTCATGTACATATTTTACTTACAGACTAATGATCTCCAAGGCAGAAGCGTATCATAAAAACATTAGCAACGTCATGAATTCGTCTCTGTCCGTCTTGACTGTGTGCTCGACATGAGAGACGGAGCTAACTAACAAGAAACACAGAAACGTCAAAGATAGGTTGTGAAATAAGAGCGCTCACTCTGTGGCTACTTCTGAAAACCAAACAAGAAAACAGAGCACTCACTCCGACGCTGTTTTTAAACCCCAACTGGTAATAGCCTTTTAGCTTTTTAATCCACTTTTAACTAACTTATTTAACTTATCAACTTATTTATCTAATTTTGAAGACAGTACACCAATAGAATGTTCTAGTAGCTGTATTAAAATTTTATGGTCGATTGTATCAAATGCCACACTAAGGTCCAACAAAACAAGTATAGAGACCAGTCCATTATCTGACTCTATGAGAAGGTCATTTGTAACTTTCACCAGAGCTGTTTCTGTGCTATGATGCAATCTGAAGCCTGACTGAAACTCTTCAAACAAGCTATTCCTTTGTAAATGTTCACATAATTGATTTGCAACTGTTCTCTCCAGAATTTTAGAGAGAAATGGGAGGTTGGATATCGGTCTAGAGTTAGCTAAAACATCTGGATCTAGAGTGGGCTTTTTGAGTAAAGATTTGATTACAGCAATCTTAAAAGCCTGTAGTACATAGCCTGTTACTAGAGAGAGATTAATCAGATCTAACATTGAAGAATTAATTAACGGTAAAGCCTCCTTGAACAGTCTAGTTGGGATAGGATCTAAAAGACATGTTGATGGTCTGGATGTAGAAACTGTTGAAATTAGTTGAGAGAGGATATATAGGAGTGAAAAATTCTAAATATCCATCCGGTCTTACAGCCAATTCTAAAGCAACTGTACTCAATGATACATCTGTGAGGAAGGGCCAGATTATTTTTTTTCTAATCATAACAATTTTATCTGTAAAGAAGCTCATGAAGTCGTTACTGCTCAGCACGAAAGGAATACAAGGTACAACAGAGCTCTGACTCTTTGTCAGCCTGGCTACAGTGCTAAAGAGAAACCTGGGGTTGTTCTAGTTTTCCTCTATTAAAGATGAATAATATGTTGTCCTGGCATTATGAATAGCTTTCTTGTAAATTACTAGACTATTTTTCCAAGCTACATAAACTTCCTCTAAACTAGCAGAATACCACTTCCTTTCCAGCTTTTGGGATGCCCTGCTTCAAAGTCCGCAGCTGGGAATTCTACCAAGGAGCCTAAAGGGTTAACTTAGAGAATGCAAACACAGCTCTCACTATGGTTGTACAAGGACCGAATGGCTTGACCACCATACCAATACCATTACAGTACCTCCTATAGGGCCCCTCAAGGGACACGGTCTAAACCTTTTGTAGATCCAGGAAAAACATGTGGAGTGGTTGGTTGAACTCCCATGAAACCCTCAGCAGCTCCACCTAGGTAAAGAGCTGGTCCACTGTTCTACAGCGAGGATGGAAACCACATTACTCCTCCTCAATCCGAGGTTCGACAGTCAGTCAGAGCCTCCCTTCCAGCATCCTGGTAGTAGTAGTATGATACTCCAATAATTGGAGCACACTCTTTGGTCCCCCTTTTTAAAAACGGGAGCCACCACCAAGGTCTGCTACTCCATGCGACACTGAAGAGACATGTCAGCCAAGACAGTCCACCACTATGGGTAAAGATTCCCTTGAGTCTCCAGGCCCTGCCTCCTCAGCAGAGGACATGTTAACTGGGTTAAGGAGTTCCAAGAAGTGCTTTTACAACCATCCAACAATGTCCCCAGTCTGGGTCAGCAAGTTCTCCTTCTTGACTGTGCACAGCCTGGACAAAGCTCTTCTTCCCCTTCCTGAGGCATTGAACAGTTTGTCAGAACTTCCTCGAAGTCCTGTATAGCCTCTCTGAACTCTGAATTTTAGATTCTGCAACTGCAGCCCTTTTGCCTGATTGGTACCTGTCTACTACTCAGGACACCTCGAGCCAACCAGACCTGAAAAGCCTCCTTTTTCTAGGAGCTAGGTTGCAGCCACGACAGGCACCAGTGACCTTGTGACCACAGCTCCTAACAACTTCTGCAGTAAAGGCTTTAAACATGGCCCATTCAGATTCCATGTCCCTAACCTCCCACAAGATACAGGAGAAACTCTTCTGGAGGTGGGAGTTAAAAAAACCCACAGACAGACATTTCAAGTCCACTTGCATTACATGTTTGGGTTTACCAGTTCTGTATGGCAGCCTACTCTGTCATCAGATCCAACTCAGCAAATGGTGATGATCAATCAGCAGCTCTGCTCCTCTCTTTACCCAAGTGTCCGAGACATCCAGCTGCAGGTCTGATGACATGACTACAAAGTCGATTATTGACCTGTGGCCTATGGTGCTCTGGTACCAAATATACTTATGAACCACCTTATGTTTGTTATGTCCAATCCATGACAAGCAAAAGAAGTCCAATAACAGAAGACCATTCGTATTCAGGTCAGGCAGTCTGCTCTTCTCAATCACCCCCTTCCAGGTTTCTCCATTATCGCCCACATGAGTGTTGAAGTCCCCCAGGAGAACAATAAGGTCCCCAGGCGGCATCCCTTCCAGGACACCACCCAGAGACTTTGAGATGGCCAAGTACTCTGAGCTGCTGTTTAAAGCATAAGCACAAACAATGGTCAGAGTTTTTTTTGGTGAGTATCCCTACACTGGCCCAGTGCCTCTCATTCTGGGCAACTCTGGAACAGGAGAAAGTCCAACCTGTCTTCAGAACCCTTGCTATGTGTGTAGGTGAGCCCAACTATATTTAGTCAATACCGCTCCACTTCACGCATCAGCAAAGGGTCTTTGACCACCAGTGGATATAGACAATCTATGTCACCTCACTGTGACATGGACACCCCACTGTGAAGTGTCCGTGTCACCCCACTGGTGGGGAAAGAACCTGAGCTGGTGCATGAGGTGGAGCGTTACCTGTGAAGTGACATTCCATGTCTCCACAATCAGGCTACGCTACCAGGGGCAGTACACCCAGGTGCCTGCTCCTGTCCACTGCCTGGTGTACATAGCTCCATCTCAGTTGTACCTCCATCCCTTAAAAAGAATAAAATATTTATTTGTCAAAAGATATACTATAGGTGCTGCAAAGTTTTTAACAAAGGCTATTTTTATGACCATATTATTACTATATTTGTTATAGGACACCTTATCATGTATATTCAATTCAATTGAATTTTATCTATATAGCGCCAATCACAATTCAAGACACTTTACAGAACCCACATACCTGAACCTGATGTATACTGATGGAGTAATCAGTATTCATGCTTGAAATCATAGAAGTAATACAGAATGAAGATGAGTAAAAGTACGCATTAAAGTAAGTTTGAAAAATATACAATTTACAATTTTATTTAGCAGACGCTTTTATCCAAAGCAACATACATCTGAGAGAATGAAGTATAATATGGATCAAAGACACTGACAAAATGAATAATGTATTTAAAGGTCCTATACAGTGAAAATAGTTTTTTTTTGTATGTGTGTTTTGTGAGTAGCAAGAGAATGAGACCAGCAGCCAAAAGCAGGCCTCCAGTTGAACTACAACATCACTGACCTGAAGATGAAATTTAAAGAGCTGGGAAGAGAAATCAGCCAAACTCAGAGCACCAAGGCCCACGAAGGCCTCCTCTACCATCATCACAGAGCTGATCAAGCTAATCATCCTGAGGACTGAGATCAGAGAGCAGCAACAAGACAGAGAGAACTACAAGGCATGGCTGACAGCTCTGATAGGAGGTGAAGGAGCTGAGAGAAGAGAAGGAGAATTACGGGAAAGAATGACTACTCTGTTAGTGTAAGGGCCTCCTCCCCAGTTCCTCCATCTGCCCCCACCTGATCTCCCCTTTTTCTCCCTCTCTCCCCTTTTTCTTTCACTCACCTCCTGTTCTACTCCTTTAGGTTCTCCCTCCCTCCCTCTCTCTGTCCCCTCGCTCTCTCTCTCTCGCCGTTCTGTGCCGCTCCCTGCAGCGGCTGATTCTAATCATAGTCTTCATCAGCAGCAACACCAGGCAGCTGCAGCGCAGCACATCTGTCTCATCTCTCCATCCATAAAAGTCGGCTCCAAACTCCACTCCCTGCCAAATTGTAGCTTTGGCTCCTAGCTGATAAGGGATAGGCCATAGCACATTGTTGCTCTCTTGTTTCATGCCTTGTACTAACCCACACTTCTTGTATCTGCAGTAACTGCTGGCCGCACTGCCCGGTCCTGCTTAGCCCCGCCATTCCAACTGCCCATCAGCATTGCTGCACACACCTCTGGAAGAGGTTCGATCACATTTTGCCTGCCCCGGTTCTGTCCTTCTACCCAGCCTCGAATCTCCCACCCTCCCCCACCTGGCCCATTCTCCAGGCCACAGATTTTTTTAAAAAAAAGACTAGTTTGTCAAAGACTGTAAATGTGTAAGAAAAACACTGAGATGATGATCTAAATATTACCACAGACAACCTGAAAATTCTGAGCTTTGTTCCTAGTATTGGAAAATAGCCAAATTATACAGAAGAACACCTTGCAATGTTACACCCTCCACATCTAGTGCCATGTAGTGGCAGTCTCTCCCTCTCTCTCTCCAGGTGGGTGTAGGCGTGAGCGTGGTGTGTGACATTGCGGACAGGTGCTGCCAATCGGCAATCACGGGCAGGTAGAAGTGATCAGCGACAACCAATCTCCTCCTTCATATAAGCCAGCAAAGTCACCACTCTTTGCCAGACCGTTGAACAACGCAGTCAGTGTTTGATCTCTGTTTAGCTCCCTGGTAATTTTCTGGTACTATCAGTCTTCTCCTGTTCCATAGTTGTGGATCCCGCCCGATTACTGTTCCCTCTGCATTATCCACCATCCATCTCCTGTCATCTGTCCAGACCAGCCCTGGATCTCCATTCATTCATTCCACCGGCTGCAGTACACGTCTCACCTCTGGGACCACTCCAGCCACACGCAACCTCCGCCGCCTGGAGTCACTCCATTCCTCCTCAGCCAGTAGGAGGAATGTTGTTCCCTGCTCAGTCTCTGTACTCTGTCTTAGTGTGTTCCCTTGAATATTTCATTGCTAGGTTAATATTTCTGTGTGTCAGCATGTGCAGTACTATTGTGGTTAGTGTATTTCTGTGTAGTGCTCTCTGGCCGCTTTTGACCATTTAGTGTTCCAACCGTTCTTAGTTTCTTGTAAGGGTTTTCCTGACCTTTCAAGTTGCACCATTTTGGCATTTGGGTTCTTGGTAGTCTGTAGCGCTACTCCGTTAAACTTTCCTGACCTTGTGATACTTTGTTCAGATTAGTTTGTTAGTTCTCGCTATTGTTCGACTGTAGTCTGATATCATTGCTGTGCCCCTCCAATCCCTTTGGGGACTCTCTAGTTCTCAGGTGGTTTGCTCCTCAGTCCACATTTCCTGTAATCTGTACATTCTGTAAATAAATTTTTTGTTTAAAAACCTTGTTGCCGTGTCTTCGTTGTCTGCACTTGAGTCTCCATATCGGAATTGTAACATGCTATTTTAAAGTTATTTAACCTTAGTGTGAGAATTAGACAAGTGTGAGTGGTACCGTTTCACGTCACAGTCCATAATCTACATACACAACCTAATCCGTCCTTACATTTGCAACATTACCAACCGCAGTCATGCTCTCACATCCCATCACATATTGTGTGTTGCACTGCGGTTCTTTGCAAGTGGAAGTTTTTTTGTATAATGTCAGACATGCAGAATGATTAAGTAAAGCAACTGTATACAGGATGGTCAGAAAAGTGTGCCTGGCCCTGAAAGGGTTATTACCCATCTTTGTGGTTTTCCCTGGACATAAACTTGTCAGAGCCATCAAGGAGGAGTTCCACAGGACTGCAGGTGAATGATGTAGAGATCTGTTAAATTAATTTTAAATCATATTCTGTTTTTGACATTGTGCTGCCACCTCAGACTGGGATTAGTAATTTTTATTTCTTTTAGGATTTACCAGGGAGTGTTTTTATATTTCATCTTAAGCTGCTGCCACGTGCGCTTCTCCCCCACGGGATTGCACCTAAACAAAATAACTTAATAGGCTACCATTCAAGCAGTTTTCCCCTGTAATATTATTGTGATTCTAAAGGACTACATTTAAACTAACGCATTGACCCTGGCAGCAATGTTCTCCCATGCTGTCTCCCTCTCTTTTGCAGCTGCAGCAGTGTTGCACTTCCTTGTAAAAACGTGTTCAAACTCGCCATATAAGCGCATTAAGATTTCCAGTTCAAGTGGGGTGAAAAACGCAGCCCTCCGCTTCCCAGTTGCCATGGTGACTCGTCGAATCGTGGCTCCATTGATAATGGCTTTTTATAGTTGTGGTGCATGCGCTTAACTCCCCGGTGAAACTACTCCGAGTTGATTAAACCAACTCAAATTAGCTGTTTTGGAACCGGAAACTCAGTTTCCTATCTCAGAGTAGATCAACTCAGAGTTCAGGGTTACACTCAGAACCTGCTTTGTGAAACGGACCCCATCTCACACCTTTATTAATAAAAATGTCCATCAAAACAAACTGTAATTTTGCAGATTTCAAAAAAGCATTTGACTGAACGGCCTATTACTGGAATTAATTAAAAAGAGTTTAGCAGGTAAGTTCTGATAGAATCAAAACATTGTATACAAGTATTAAATGTGCTGTGAAAATTGGCAAAAAAAAACCCCAAACTTTTTCCCCAAAGTAGGAGTGAAACCAGACTGCAGTCTCAGCCTCACCCTGTTTAACATCTATATGGATTAACTGACAAATCACGAGAACAGTCAGACATTCCTGGTCTCATCCTCTCTGACACAGAAATTAAATGAAGAATGAAATCACTGTTGCCCCTCCACCAAATGAAGCAATGAATTATTAAATTGCTCCATGGTATAATGAACAATTGCATCTGTCATGCTCGCTCCTGCGGGCTCCAGGTAGCTCTCTCCCTTTCGCCGCCCCTTCGTTCTCTTTAGGTGTGTGTGACACTGAGGCTGAAGCAGCAGGTGCATGTCATCTGCAATCAGCAGGAGCTGAGCATGAGCAGGTGGAATGAAGCCAAACAAGACATCTTCAGCTGCAATAAATACAGACGCCACTCACCATTCGTCGTGAACAACCAACCGTCAGTTCTCTGCTCAGTTCTGTTCTGCTCCCTGGCTTTAGAGCTTCTAGTAACTCTTGTTTGTTTCCTTCCAGTTTGGATTCCTGCCTGCTCGTGCCTTCCCGGTTTTTGCCTTCCACAGCCAGCCTTCGTTTGCTCCCTGGATCCTCTGTTCTTACTCAGTCGGCTTCTCTGCTCGCCACCAGCCTCACCACCCTCCTGCCCTCTTGGTGGACCTGCCTGGTCCATTACCTCTACTCCCTCCTTCCCGCCGACCCCTCACTTGGAGCCCAGCCACTGCAGCCTACAGTCACCCACCTTCTCCACTCCATAGTGCCTCCAGCTGTTCTGGCTCCCTACACCAGCCCCTCTCTGCCTGGAGAACCCCTGACTCCAAAATCCCAAATCCCACAGCTAAGTCCCAGTCTTCTGCAAATCCAGACTAAATGTTGTTTTCGTTCTTTAGTGTAGTTAATATTATAGTATAGTCTTAGAATTCTTGGATTGTGTTTTGAATATCTCCTAGGTTAAGTATTTTGTAGTGCTTCATCTTAGTGAATCTTAGATTCTTTAGAAATGTTTCTTAATAAGTGCTAGTGTCACTCTTCAGTTTTGTGAATCTCTAGATTAATATCTCTTCGTTTCGTTCTCTTCTTGTTAAGCCTGCCTTAGGTGGTACCTTCTGTGGGTTTGCTGTTCCTGCCTTCTAGTTTTAAGTAGTTATCCTCCCGTCTGCTAGGGCAGCACGTAGTCTGTGTTTTTGACTATCTTAGTTTCCAGGTTATTTCCGGTTGTAGTTTTGATTATCATTTGTAGTTCCTATTTTCTTGTATCTCTGATTTCTGTAAAATAAAAGTCTTTCTTTTATACTTTCATGCTCCATCTCATTTCCTGCTCCTGAGCCTCTTAGAAACCATAACAGTATCTTAAGGCAGGCTTCAAGAAGACTGTTTACGCGCTGGGATTCCACTAATTCGGAAGAATTTCACCTAGCCTGGAAAGACAGTTTTATCATGTATAAAAAGGTGATTTGTCAGACAAGAACTGCTTCATATTCATCTCTAATAGAGGAAAAAAAGAACAACCCCGGGTTTCTTTTCAGCTCTGTAGCCAGGCTGACAGTCACAGCTCTGGGGAGTCTTCTGTTCCTTTAACTCTCAGTAGTGATGACTTTTTGACCTACTTCACAAATCAAATTTTGAATATTAGACAAAAGAAAATCATAACCATATCTTTATGTGCAGTGGCTCTGGAAGTGTCCATAGGACCAGACTTGTACTTGAACTGCTTTTCTGCTGTAAATCTCTCACAGCTCTTGTTAGTAAATTCCTCTAAACCAGCAACATGTTTGTTAGACACATCCCCAACCAGACTGCTCAAGGACATCTTTCCTTTAATGGACACTCCAATATTAGACCTCATTAACCTCTCTGTAATAACTGGCTTTGTATTGCAGGCTTATGCCTGCTATAATCAAACTACTGAAGAAGCCTACTCAGGATCGAAGCATTTTAGCCATTTACAGACCTTTGTCAAACCTCCTTTTCATTTCCTTTTTGTTTCTTGCCTTACTCATTGACGAAAGATACATTCAGCTGAAAGCAGAAGCTTACATACACTGTTGTGGGATCATGTGTTCGTTATTTGAGACAGAAGACAAACTATTTCTCTCTAATTAAGCTGTTTATTTTCTAATATCAGTGTCTCAAAAAATCTTGTACAAGGACCTCTTCTGTTTGGAACAGCCTCCCAGAAAAGGATGAAATCTGAATGTGAACATAACATTTTATTCTGCATGGTGCAATGTGATTGGCTATAGGACATACACGTATAATACAAATGATGAAATGTGAACGGCTAGAAGGTGGGGATGAACCATGGTTTAGACTCAGTTCTCCCTGTGGTTGGCGCACAGATATGTCCATGTCTCTTGGCACATGATTCATCCAATCTATAAGAGCTGCACCCTGTGAAAAGAATCCTCCTTCCTAACACTTTCTGCGCTCTACCTGTCATTTCTTCTCCTTTGTTAGCTGTGATGGGATGCAGCTATTGGTGGTGTCCCATAGGAAGGATTGCTATGGTTTCCCACCTTAAAAAAATAGTTTCAGTGCAGCTTGCTGTTACCTTATAAGGGAATAGGAGTAACCTCTGTGTGTCTTTGGAATGTGTATGTGTAGAACCACTCCATGTTGTGGTGTGTGTATGTGTGTGTGTGAACAGCTAGGGTTAATACCTGAATCCATATCTCTGCCTTGAAAGACCAAGCATAACTCATGCATTAATTGCACAATCCATGGTTATTAATATCAATATTGTAATACCCATATGTGATATCAATTTCAGTGTTGGGCTAGCAGTGCCTTTAAAAAATAATAAAACCTGACACTGTATAAAAAGTCACATAACCTTTTTTTTTCTCTCACTGTCTGACATTTAGTCAGACTAAATGTTTCCTGTTTTAGGTCAGTTAGGATTATCAAAATTATTTGTATTTGCTAAATGCCAGAATAATGAGAGAATTTTTTAGACATTTTTTTTATTACTTTCTTCAAAATTAAACGTTTACATGCATTTCCTTGGTATTTGGTAGCACTGCCTTTAAACAATATGACTTGGGTCAAACGTTTTGGGTGTCCTTCCACAAGCTTTTCACAGTAATTTGCTGGAATTTTGACCCATTCCTCCTGACAGAACTGGTGTAAGTGAGTCAGATTTGTAGGAGCCGCCTTGTTCACACATGCCTTTTCAACCCTGTACAAAAATTTTCTATGGGATTGAGATCAGGGCTTTGTGATGGCCACTCCAAAACATTGACTTTGTTGTCCATAAGCCACTTAGTAACTAATTTGGCAGTATGCTTAGGGTCATTGTCCTTTAGGAAGATCCATTTGCGCTTAAGCTTTAACTCCTTGGCTGATGTTGCTTCAATATTTCTCCATAATGCTCTTTCCTCATGATGCCATCTATTTTGTGAAGTACACTAGTCCTTCCTGCAGCAAAACACCCCCACAACATGATGCTGCCACCCCCGTATCCCACAGTTGAGATGTGTACTCAGGTTTGCAAGCTTCCCCATTTTACCCCCTAATGTAACAATGGTCATTATGGCCAGAAAGTTCAATTTGAGTTTCATCAGACCATAGGACATTTCTCCAAAAATTAAGGACTTTGTCCCTGTGTGCATTTGCAAAGTGTAATCTGGCATTTTTATGTTGCTTTTGGATTATGGCTTCTTCCTTGCCGAGTAGCCTTTTCGGCCCGTTTCGATACAGGACTCGTTTCACTGTGGATAATGGCACTCTCTTACCAGCTTCAGCCAGCATCTTCACAAGGTCTTTTGCTTTTGTTTTGGGGTTGATATGCACATTTCACACAAAAACACATTCATCTCTGGCACACAGACACAGAATCTCTTTCCTGAGCAGTATGATGGCTGAACATTCCCATGGTATACATGTTTATAATTGTTTAAACAGTTGAACGTGGAACCTTCAGGCATCTGGAAATTGTCCCCAAGGATGAACCAGACTTGTGGAGGTCCACAGTTGTCTTCCTGATATCTTGGCTTATTTTTATTTTTTTGGATTTTCCCATAATGTCACACAAGGAAGCAGTGTGTTTGAGGTGGTTCTTAAAAATACATCCACAGGTGAGCCTCCGATTAACTAAAATGTTGTCATTAAATCTTTCGCAGCCACGACATCATCATATAGGCCTTCCAAAATAGTTTGAAGGCATAGCAATTTTAGTGGATGGAAACTTCTGAAAGTAGCACAAAATTCTCTAAAAATATTATCTCTCCCATTCTTCTGGCATTTAGCAAATACAAATAATGTAGGGAGTTATGGCAGGGAGGGCTTGGTGACAGGATGGTCAGGTCTGTGTGTGTGTGCACATGTGCTGATCTGGAGTTTAGTATTATTTAAGTACAAATAAATGATCTCATTTCAGTTATGGATGTATATTTATATATATTATTGATACAATTTGCATGCAAAAGAGGTCCACCCAACCAGCTAAACTAAATCATCCAACAGCAACATTTGAAATTCTGCTGGAAAAACACAGACCTGGCAACCCTGCCTGGCGAGGCTAAACATAAACAAACAATGCATGCTGCAGCGCAAGCTAGCAGAGCATGGAGAATTTTGTGACAGGAGGACGGCCAGGTAAACGGAAAGCAAATGAATCTACTCCAAACCTCACAATAAGTATAACAAAGCCAAGAAAATATGACAAAGCATTTCTCGCCCTCGGCTTCCCAAGTACACCTGTGGGTAATGAAGAGAGGCCACAGTGTGTTATGTGTCTCAAAACATTAGCTTCTGACAGCATAAAGCCAAATAAGTTAAGGCACCATCTAAATGGTGCCTTTACTTATTATTGCACATCCCGAACACGGAGAAAAGCCAGTTGATTTCTTCAAAAAAAAAAAAACTACTCAACTGTCATGAACAACAAAATTGTTTCCCTAAAGCAGCATCTGTACCTGGAAATGCCCAACTTGCCTTGTTTAAGGTAGCCTACAGAGTTGGTCAGTGTAAAAAGCCGCACATTATTGCACACTTCTGCTACTGACATGGTTTCAACCATGATTAATGAAGCAGCAGCAAGCAAACTAAAGGCTATTCCTTTGTCAAACAATATATATCGGGAGGCGCACCTTAATGATGAGATAAGAGAGAACCGTTTTGCTCTGTAGGCGGATGAAGCGACTGCTTATTGATAACATACGTCACTCATTGATTTGAAGGAGGATTTTGTTGGAAATCAGCCTATTCTGAAATTAATCATAAAAGAATAAAACAATGTGTTAGGCTTTTTCTTCCGGTTCTTTTGATGGAGTAGTCAGAAGAATTCAATTCAGGTTAAAAAAGAGTCTTTATTACACCAAGATTGAATGTGCAATACAGAGCTCTGGGTCCGAATGCCTTTCCCTAACAGACAACAAGTGTTCAGTCAGTTCGAGCAGAATCAGACTGGCTATTTCTCCCCGACCCAGTATTTTATAATCTAACAGAGTTGTGTGACTATGTAAGCGTTGAGACGCAGGCCGCTGGATGAGTTCCGGTTCCTCTCTTCTCTGATGTGCTGCTGACTCGTTCCCGTGGCCTTGGTTGTTCTTCTGTTTTCCTGTAAAACAAGGATACTCTGCACAGCAACAAAAGCTACTTTTCTACTGCTGTTTGAAAAAATGACAAGGGCACTCTATGTTTAGAAATGAATCAGTATCACTCAGTATAATAAGCATTGTATATCTGTTTAGCAAATACATCTTTCTGATTAACTATTATAAACAATTTAGCAGTAAGCATCCAACATTATCAAACATTAATGAGTATATATTCCCACAATTCCCCCTTTTGGCCTAAGCTGGTCTTAGGCCAACACCTAAATGCTATTCAAGGCTAAACCAACATGCTCCTCATCAGTGTCCACGTCTTCTTCATTGGGTTTATCACCCTGCAGCAACAGCGGCAACTGCATCCCAGAGGACGGTGGAAGAGCATCTAGAGCAGTGTGGATCATCCTAGTGCAAAGAGATCTAGCACAGGGTATACAACAGCCAATGCAAATAAGCAAAGCAATAGCAATCATAGGTCCAATAATAAAACTTTTCATGAAACCACTCCATCTACCAAAGCATGAGTCCAGCCAGTCAGTGAGTGGGTCAGAGATGCCCTAATGCTCCTTCAGCTCGTTGGAGAGTGACCTCAGGCCAGCCAGCGTTCTGGTTACTGATTCATCAGGAGCTGTATTGTTGGGTATGAAAGTCCAACACTGATCTCCAAACATAGCACATACACCCCCTTTTTCAGCTAATAGGAAGTCAACAGCCATTCTGGTTTGATACGTCATTAAGGAAGTAGCATGTAATTGTTCAGCCACACCTCCAATAGCATCTCTAGTCATATTGGTAAGTCTCTGCACATTATAATGAACATAATTTATGCTATCCACATTTTTATTAGGAGTAACCCAAATGAAAATGGATTCTAGTTGTGGTGACCTCAGATTTGTCTGATATCAATGTTTCTTTTTCTAAAACGTCTCAACAGTTTTGTGCTTTTAAATCATGCTGACTCCCACTTAAATCTCTCTGTGGCTCCTCGGTGGGTGTACACATGCTCCAGTGATACCATATGTCACCTTTGCCCTTGAGTCTTACTGCGTGTGACGTTCTCTCCGTCACTTGGAACGGTTCGGTCCAGCGGGGTTCCAACCACTTCCTTGTCAGGACCTTAAGAAGAACCCACTCAGCTGAATGGGGCTTGGTCCTCTCCTTCTGCTCTCCTCTCCGTTCCTCCACCTGTTTTGAGAATGCTGAGACAATAGCCATTAGTTGGTCATAGTAAGGTTGATAACCTACTCTAGTTTCTGTGCCAGAGGCTGTCAGAGGCTCAGCTGGTCCTGGAAACTGTCTCCCTGTCAACAACTCATACGGAGTGAATTCTGTCTGTCTATTCACTGCGCTGCGAATGTGTCAAGGCTCCCTCCTCAGTCCCTGCCTCAACGCCCTCCTGATCACCTCCTCCTCCTCACCTGGTCTCCACTCACTCCCTACAGCAGCTGCCTGCAATGACCAATCAGTGTCATCAGAACTGTGGGCAGCCGTGATGCAGCACACCTGTTCTCCATCTTCCTCCATAAAAGCCAGCTCCACACTCAACACCCTGCCAGATAGTTGCTCTAGCTCCAAGCTGTTAGGTTGGCCTCAGCATGTTTGGTTTGTGTTCACCTGCAAACTCTGAACTAATCTTTTTCCCCTGTACCTGCAGTCTCCGCTGGTCACGCTGCCCGGGCTCCCCTGTCACTCCTGTCACCACCAAACTCTGAACTGGCGTTCACCTCTGGAGGAGGAGGTGTCTCATTCCTGCCTGCCTCAGCCCGTCCCCGCTGCCCCAGCCTCTGGATCTCCCGGACTGCCACAACCACTCTCTGCCGCTCGCCCACCCCAGCGGAGAACTAACCTGGACCGCCGGTCTCCGGTAGCCTGTCTGCCCCTTTTCCAGTCTCTAGTGAGTTCCTTAGTTAGAGTGTTTCCTGGTTTTAGTTTCACGTTGATTTAGTCCTTAGTTTCTGTCACTCACTCCCCCTTAGTTCTGTTGACATACTTATTTTGTACAAAATAAATTTAATTTCTGCTTGATCCCGCCGTGAGTTTGTGTGTTCTCGACCTGGGTTCACCACCACCCCCGTGACAGAATGGTCATTAAGGCAATAGGTAGTGCGTCTAACCAAGACATGCCAGTCTGAGAGCATATTTTGGCTAATTTTCCCTTCAGGTTTTGATTCATCCTTTCTACTCTGCCTTGGGACTGTGGGTGGTAGACTGTACCAAATGCATGTTTTAGACCTAACATCTGTTTAACGGTTTGCAGATCTTTGTTTTCGAAATGAGTCCCATTGTCTGATTTGATTCTTCTGAGGAACCTATGTGTTGGTATGTAGTGATTCACCAAACATTTTATCACTGTTTTACCGTCTTCTTTCTTAGCTGGCCAGGCTTCAGGCCATTCTGTGAATGAATCTACCACCACTAGGAGATATCTACATCCTCTCACTCTGTCTCCCATGTCAGTGTAGTCTATTACTATTTCTTGGCCTGGCATGGTGGGTTGTGGGAACTGTCCCACATCTGGTTTTACTGTGGCTTTAGGATTGTGTTCTCTACATATTTTACAGTCTCCGACATACTGATTTGTCATGTCTGTCAGGAATGGGTGCCACCAATGCTTTAAGTTTGTTCTCATCTGTACACTATTTACATAAGCTAGACCATGTGCTTGTTGGAATAAAGCCTTTTGCCAAGATGGAGGTAGCACTGGTCTGTTTACATCTCCCTTCCACACTCCTTCTTTGTCTTTCCACATGGTTTACTCTTGGGGTGATGCCCTGTCCTGCGCTTCTTTTAATGTCTGAGCGTTTAACTCTGGGAGGGTGTCTGTGACCTGTTTTTCAGTTTGTAGCATCACCAAATGAGGGTTATAGCCTGTCACTCTTTTTGCTGCCTCATCCGCTGCATTGTTGCCTCGTGCCACTGCTGTTCCTGTCCTGTCATGGCCTCTGCATTTAACTACCACCACTTCTTTGGGCAGTAGAAGTGCTTCTGCCAGTTCTTTCATCTCTTCTTCATGTGTTATAGGTTTCTTTGCTGCTGTAAGAAATCCTACTCTCTTCCACTAGGGCAATTCCACATGTATAGCTCCAGCCACATAAGCAGAATCTGTATATATGGTGACTCTCTTGTCTTTGCTCCATTGTAAAGTTTTTATCACTGCTGTGAGTTCAGCCAACTGGGCTGACTGTCTGCTCTGCAACTGTCCTGTTTCTACTTCTTCAATTCCTTGTCCTCTCTGCCTCATTACTGCATAACCTGCTTTTAAGCCTTCTGTGGGATGCCTGAAGCAGCAGCCATCTGTAAACAGTATTTCCTGCTGTCCTTCAAGTTGCACTGCTGATAGATCTGGTCTAATCTTCTCAATCATTCTCACTTTCAGTTCACATTCATGTGGTTCTCCCTCTCCCATCTGTTCTGCCATGTTTATACCTTCATGTGTGTATATGATGTTTGGTGCTGAGAGGATTTTCTCCATACGTGTCTGTCTTAGTGAGGTCATGGTGAATGCTGCTGAGTTAACAAATGCTACACTATGTGTAGTGAGTACTGTGAGTGGGTGGCCCATGACTATGTGTGCAGTTTTTTGCAAAATTTTGGCCACTCCCTCTGCGTGTCTTGTGCATGGGGGATGTCTTTTCTCTGTCGTCTAGAATAACACTGATGTACATTAGTACCTGTCTGTCACTCCCCCTTTTCTGGAACAAAACACCATTTACTGTGTGTTTTGCTTCAGAAACATCCAAATAAGACCTAGAAGTGTAGTCAGGTATTGCAAGGTCAGCTGCCTGTGAAAGTCCATTTTTGAGGTCAATAAAGGCTTCTTCCACCTCTACAGTCCAGGTCAGCGGTGCTGTAAGATTTCTCATACCCTGTTCATTTACCAGGGCGCGCAAAGGAGTAGTAAGTTAACTGTAGCTGGGAATGAAATGTCTGCTGAACCCCGTGAGTCCAAGAAATGACAACATGTCCTTAACAGTCAAGGGCTTGGGATGGCCTAGAATGGTCTGTCTGTGGGAGCCAGAGAGTCCTGAACCTCCTTTGGAGATAATTCTACCGAGGAAAGAAACTTGTTGACGAGTGCACTGTAATTTAGAGCGAGAAACTCTAAAGCCACATTGGTGAAGGTGTAGAAGCACCCCTTTGGAAGCTTCTAGGCAGGAATCACTAGTTTTAGCAGCAATCAGAATGTCATCAACATACTGAACCAGGATAACATCATCAGGGAGGGAGCACTGTGCAAGCTGTTGTTTCAGAACTTGGTTAAAAATCCCAGGCGATAGGATAAAGCCTTGTGGTAGTCTGGTGTATCTGAAACGCAGACCACGAAATGTGAAGGAGAAAATATCTCTCAGGTCTTCTGCAGTGGGAAGCAGAAGAAGGCATTTGCTAGGTCAATGCAAGAGAACCACTGGTGCTCAGGTGTGAGAGCAGATATGGCAGTGTAAGGGTTAGGAACTGGAACAGTAGGAGTAGAGATTACATTGTTTATTCTCCTCAAATCATGTGCCATCCTGTATTTGCCTGTGTTCTGTTTTTCTATAGGAAGAATGGGTGTGTTCCAGGCTCCAGCAGGAGGTTCTAACACTCCGGCTGTTTGCAGCCCTGTGATAGTGTCAGCTATACCTTCTGCCACCACAGGTTTATGTCTGTATTGTGTCTGCCAAATTGGTGTGTGATCTGTCAAGGAGAAGGTGATGGGTGCAACATTGTGACAGAAGCCAACATCTGTGCTGCTGCGTGACCAGAGAGTTTCAGGTAGTGTAGATAACATTTTGTCACTGTCCTCATGGTCACAAGATTCCCTACCATGGTCACGAGATATTTGTCTGTATTCTAGCAACACAGTATCAGTAGCTGTAACCTTGATTTTGTAGGCCTTATTCGTGGGAGAGAAGAAAACATTGGGAATCTGCGTATGCACCCAATTAGTGGACTGAGATAAGATTTTAGACATGGGACCTAAGTCCTTGGCCTGATGTCCACTGTGTATCAGTAATGTTACATGAGGAACAGCTTCTTCTGACATAGAGTACCAAAGTAGCTGTTCAGCAGTCCTGAGTTAGAGGCTGAGCCTGATTTTGAGGCTGCGGAGGAATCTCTTGTTGCACCATTTGCTTTTTAGGTTGTTTCTTGGCCTCATTCACTTCATTACGTGCTTTGGCCAGTTGTAGTTTTAAGAGTTGGACTTGTTGAGATTCAATTTCTTTAGTCTCTTTTTGTGCTACTTCTTGAGCTCTTTTCATGTGGTGTGTGAAATGTCTTACCCAGGTGTCATCTGAACAGCCAGGAATGTCAGGGTTCTCTACCATTGTAGCTCTCACCATGTCTGGGGTACCCTTTAGAACAGAATTTCTGAATAAGGATACTTGCAAGGGGCCTGCCTGAGGATGCATTCATCCACTGTGTTCTGCATCTGCTCAGATATGTTAAGCCATCCTCTCCCTCTTTACAGGAAAAGGAAAGAGAGTCCAAAGCTCCAGCTGGTAATGGATATTTTTCTCTCATTGCTCTTCCTATCTGGTCACCCCAAGAAGCCATTCTAGCATTGTCAGGGAGGTAGAGTGTTCCTGCTCTTTCCTCCACATCAGTTAGGTCATATGTACATGCTTGTCTGCTCAGCAGAGCTCTAAAATCACCGATAGCCAATGTGTGTCCTTGTGTCAGTCTCTCAAATTCAGTCATCCATTGCCCTCCTCCTGATGTGGGAGGTGGCATCTTCTCCACTATGGAGTTCATGTCAGTGAATTAAAATGGAACATATTTATCACATGCTCCGCTGCTGGTCTGCATTAGTGGCATTTGCATTTGTTTTCCAGATCAAAGGGCGTAATCATGTGTGGGTTTTTTGTGTGTCTGTTTCACCTTTCATGTGTATGTCATATTGTTCTTCTTCATCTTGTTCTGTCTGTGTTTCCTGCTCACACTCGTCCTCTATAGCCTGCAGTTCCTGATGCAATTTACTCATGATTTCTTGATGCTTCTCTCGTACTTCTCTAACCTCCCAAGTATGTGATCTGTCTAATGGAGCCTTTTTTCTCTCTTTGTTGATGGAGTTACCTGCATTTTGTGGGTTGGAGTGTGAGGCCTGTGTGGATGCGCTACAAACGCTTTTTATGTCTAAAGATTCTCCATCTGAGTCATATACTGGCAGGGTGGCATTAAGGCCACTGCCAGGACTTGTCAAAGGAGTTAGGTGTGGTGGAAATTTACGTGGGGTGGATTCTTCCGCAATGTGTCTAAGAGAAGTCTGTTGTGCAGCCTGAGCTTGCTCTTGCTGTCTTGATTTTTGCTGTTTCTCTATTCTGAGGGTGCTCAGTGTTCTCTGTATTTCTTCCTGGTCATGTTTTTCATCATCAAGCACTTGTACATTCATTACTCCGCTAGTCACGAGTAACTGGGGCATCTGATAAGCTGGTGGTAGAGGAGCACACGGCAAGGCAGGATACAGAGGCACAGGCATTGTGGGGTCCTGTTTGGCTTCTTGAGCCTTTTCACTGGCGTGTGTGTGATCATTAAATGTAACCTCTGTCTTGTCAGGTAAACCTAAGGATTTGCAAGCTAATCCCATTATGTGGACTGTTCTGCGTTGCTCTTCTAACTCCTCAATTTCGCTTTATTTTTCTGCGTGCAAACATTCCTGATTCTTGTTTGGCTTGCTTCTTTTTTTTCTGTCTGACTATGTCGTCCTCAATATCTGCTAATTGTCTCCACAGTAATTTGTTTTTCTCTTCACTGACCTGTCCAGTCCCTTTAAATGCTGTGTATTTAGCATCATATTGTTGTCTTTTGTCCTTTCTCTCTTTTGGTTTTTCCCCACTCATGAGTTGAGTAAGTCCTGTTTCCCACTTTGTCTATTGTCATGTCTTCTGTTTTGTCAGTCATGTTTCTGTCTGTGTACTACAGAGTGTGTGTATGACAAGCAACAATGCTTCAAGAGCCAATTCAGAGTTCTCAGAAAACAAGCTTCTAGGCCACTCTATACGTGGTCCGGTTTTCTGCTTGGGATCCTAATCCCAGGACTGAGAATCGTTTTAGGGTCACTGTCAATCACACCTAAATCCTTAATGAATGAATAAATGACGTACCTCAACTGGTAATCGTACGTTTTCACCGTTAGGTTTCAGGTTGCCTGCTGATTCAGTCACCTTTCATTCCATTCATATTTGCATTTCTCCATTCACCGTCATTCATGCACTGATCAGCAATCCCGAGTACAAGGATTTCACTTTATTGCAATTGCATCAACTTTTTCTTCAACTTCTATTACTTCACTTTAGTCACTGGCATTTCTCTTTTTTTTTTTTTTGTCTTTTTATATTTGTACTTTCAGAGGTGCACTAAGTCCTCAGGGCTTCTAAACCCAGTATTTTCTACCCCTCGTCAGGAGTCAAGGTTTATACCTAACCGTGCAGCCTACAAACCCCAGCCTACAAAACTGTATTTCTACAGGGTTTACATTACATGTAGGGTTGAGTTGTAGACCCCTGTCCTATCCACCTTTTTGAGGGACTCCTAAAACCCTCAGGGTCTTCTAACCCAGGACAGGGATGTCCAGCCAGAGATTCTATCCTCTGTGGACCAGTGACTTTTCAATTCTTCTTCACTTCTTCTTCTTTTCAATATTCTATAAAATTATGCACATTCAAATATTGGTAAAACTAGGACAGATAGATGAAACTTCTGACAACAGTTTTTAGAATGTCCAGTTGCAGAACTTTGATATAACAGGCGTCTGCTTACCTTCCTTTCGTTGTGGCCACTTGTGTTGTCAGAAATTCTCCAGCTGTCCGGTGTCCAGTTAAAGTAGTTGTAGAATTTCAGATGTCCTTCTCCATCCGGGTCACGGAACCAAATTGTTGGAAATCAGCCTATTCTGAAATTAATCATAAAAGAATAAAACAATGTGTTAGGCTGTTTTCTCCGGTTCTTTTGATGGAGTAGTCAGGAGAATTCAATTCAGGTTAAAAAGAGTCTTTATTACACCAAGATTGAATGTGCAATACAGAGCTCTGGGTCTGAATGCCTTTCCCTAACACACAACAAGTGTTCAGTCAGTTCGAGCAGAATCAGACTGGCTATTTCTCCCTGACCCAGTATTTTATAATCTAACAGAATTGTGTGACTATCTAAGCGTTGATGCGCAGGCCGCTGGGTGAGTTCCGGTTCCTCTCTTCTCTGATGTGCTGCTGACTCGCTCCCGTGGCCTTGGTTGTTCTTCTGTTTTCCTGTAAAACAAGGATACTCTGCACAGCAACAAAAGCTACTCTTCTACTGCTGTTTGAAAAAATGACAAGGGCACTCTGTTTAGAAATGAATCAGTATCACTCAGTATAATAAGCATTGTATATCTGTTTAGCAAATACATCTTTCTGATTAACTATTATAAGCAATTTAGCAGTAAGCATCCAACATTATCAAACATTAATGAGTATATATTCCCACAATTTGCTTTTTTGCAAATGTGTAATTAACAGAGCCACTGCAGAAGCATTGTTCAAAATCATTGACACTTACCTGAAAGAGGCTGATCTGAAATGGGAGGACTGTGTAGGGATCTACACTGATGGGGCTTAGGCTTTTTCTGGGAAATGAGGAGGGCTGCAAGCGCTCATCAGGCGCACCTCCCCTGATGTGCAGTGGACACACTGTGTGATACATCGAGAGGTACTGGCGTCTCAACAGCTAAGTCCCAAAACAAGACCTGTCAATGCCCAGATTATTGCAGCCCTCTGCGAGGAAATGGGATCTGACCATACAGCTGTTTTGTTTCACAGTGAGTCCCGATGGTTGTCATGTGAGAAGGTTTTTTTTTTTTCCCAGAGTGTTTGAATTGCTCAGTGAAATCACAATCTTTTTGTAGGAGGAAGGTAATGAACTTGCCCACAAGTTCAGCAATAACAACTTCCTCATGAAACTTGCATACCTCAGTGACATGTTTCAGAAACTCAATTAACTTAATCTCCAGATCCAGGGCATGAAAATACACCTTCCACAGCTCTCAGATGAAATCACATCTTTCACAAGAACACTGGAGAATATGGGAGAAGAGAATGAAAGAGAGGAATATAGACTCATTTGAGAGCCTGAAATCATTCATTGAGGACAACAAGCTGCAGAACACATACATCCCATGCGTGATAAGCCACATCTCTGCCCTACAGAAACAATTTCTGAGTCCAGATCAGAAATACAGATCAAAGCTGGACATTGAAAATAAGCTAAGAGTGGCAGTCTCACAGCTGCAGCCTCAATTCAATAAAAGCTGCAGCACAAAGCAAGCCCACACCAGTCACTGAAAGGATTGTGGGACTTGAAGTGTTATTAGAAATGCTGCTTTTGCAGAGAATATTTGTAAGTTTTTGTTTATTAACAGAGAGTTGTTAACATGCCATTTTTGTGCAGAGGGTAAATTTTGAGTCGAGTTGAAAGGAATTAATACCGACAGTAAAAATATAAGATTCATGCTACAGTCACAGCTTCCACTCCAGTGACTTATGCATTTATTTTTTTTAGTGGTGGGACGCGATCTAATTAAGTACAGGCTTTGTAATTAATTAATCGCAATTAACTGCAGTTTTCGCAAATAGCGATATTTGACACAATAAGTGAAGTTTTTCAATTCAGATAAAATTGTGGTTGACAGTTGAATCAATGAATAGACATATGCGTGTTTATAATTTAAAAATTATTTTAAAAAAGGAAAATGGGACATATAGAAAAAAGTGATTTTGATGATTTAAAGCCTGGATTTAGTTGTTTTTTCCACTGTATGGCACATAAAATCAGCATAAGTAGTTCAAGGAGCTTCAGAAAGTTGAAAATCCAGAGATTCATTCTGTTTTCATCTTTTCTGGGTCTGATAAATGGTGTAATTTTGAGGGTTCTTTTTATAGGAATATCAGTTTTTATTTATGTAATTTTTTTTCATAAACAAAAAGTGTATAATTAATTTATTAAAAGAGATATTTTTGTTGTTTAGGTTATTCCTCCTCCAAGGAGGCAGAGCCTCAACAGAGTAAAAACTTAAACCACAAAAATGTTTGTTTAATTTCTATTTATCTGCATTTTTCATCTGTCTGCTACATTCACAGATTACGTACTGCAAAATCTAAGTGCAATTATAGCAATTTTATTCAACATTTTAAGACTTTCTATAAACTCAAGCACTGTCTAGAAAAGTGGTCTATTATGGGATGGCTACACCGTTAGCCGTTAGAATGACTCGTAGCTAACGTTAGCTCTGGTGCTAACAGCAACATGTTTTACATTGAGGTGATACCGTCGGCTTGAAGTGACGCAGTGATCAGAAAACTGTTTGTTGTACAATTTGCACACAACCAGGCTTTTATCCAAGCTACCATCGGGAAGACTTTTAAAAGAAAACTTTCTGCTCAACAAGCTCTCATCTTCCTTCACTTTTCACCAGTGCCTGACTTCACTCAGTGCTTCCTGTGCTTCTTCTTCATGGCTACAAACAGACTTTAGGTTCATTACCGCCACCTACTGGGCTGGAGTGTTCATCAGAGTTACCGGTGTGCCAGAAATGAGGGAACTGAGGAGGGTGCAATTAATTGCGTTATTATTTTTTAACGTGTTATTTTCGCTGTAATTAATTAAATGAAATTAACGCGTTAAAGTCCCAGCCCTAATTTTTTAATTGTTTTTTAGGAAGATGTTTACACTTTTGGAGCTTCCTCAATTAAGTTAGAATACAAATTTGAGAGATGTATGCTGCAAAGTCACTCTTAATACTTCCACTCTTAGAAATTATGTGCTCCTTTTAAGAGTTTTCAGTAAGATGTCACAAACTAAATTTCATATAAATTCTACAGGAGTTTGCAAGCAAAAGATGTGTCTGAGAGTGTGTTTACATGGCTGCGTGCAGGTGGGGGGGCCAGAAAATATATTTTTCTTCCAAAAGGGGGCCCTGCAGAAAAAGTTTGGGAACCACTGCAGTAACCTAACAGTGAACCTACGAAATCAATACACTGGATACAGTTAAGCAGTCCTGTGCTTAGACATGTGCTATTACAACCTGGACCATGAAAAGGTGTGCTGCTTTGAGGCAGAAAGAGTTGTGGTTCTGGTTGCTGAAAGAAATGCACAATGGTGACGATGGTGGTGTGCATAGATGCTGTGGCTCAGAGCTCTTCCATTCAGTCCTTTTTTGTTTCTTTTTGTATATCTTTTCTATCATTTCAACCATGGCCTGTCAGATAAACATCTTCTACAGTCAGCAAGACCTCCTCTTACTGGGATTCCAGTGAGAATCAAGAATCAAAAATCAAGAATCTTTATTGTCATTGTGTTTCCACACAGCGAAATTACGACTGGCGACTCCCAGCAATAAATAAAAAATAGAAAAAGGCACACTATATACAAATAAAATAAAAAAATACTGAAAAGATATAAACATGTAAACAGAGTTAGTGCACATGAGCAGTAGGATGAGTGTAAAGTGCAGTCCAGTGCAAGACTCAGTTCTTTATTGCACATAGTGTGTCTGTTGTGTGTCTAGGGGGGGAATGGATTGGACAGCTCTTGGATAAAAACTGTTTTTCAGTCTGGAGGTCACAGTTTTTATGCTCCTTGTACCGTTTGTCTGAGGGACGCGGAACAAACAGTCCATTTCCCAGGTGGGTGGGGTCGGCTTCGATACGTCGGGCCTTCCTCTGGACCCGGCCCGTGTATATTGAGTCCAGGTCTGGAAGAGGACTTCCCACAATTTCCTGTGCTGTTTTCACAACCCGGGATAAGTTCTTTCTGTCCTGAGTTGTGCAGCTTGCCGTACCACACTACTGCAACAAGACAGAGGATGCTTTCTATTGTGGCCCTGTAGAAGGTTGCCAGGAGCTGAAGGAAGAGATCAGCACGTTTTAGCTTCTTAAGGTAGAAGTCTTTGTTGAACCTTCTTCACTAGGTGAGCTGTGTTCAGGGACCAGGTCAGGTCAGATGTAATGTGGACACCCAGGAACTTGATGTTGTCTACACATTCCACCGCTTCCCCTGTGACGAGGAGAGGAGCGTGCTCTGTCCACCTGGACCTCCTGTAGTCCACAGTGACCTCCTTGGTCTTGCTGGTGTTCAGAACAAGGTTGTTATCTGAACACCACTGAATAAGGCGTCATCATTGTGTGATATGAGACCCTTCACAACCATGTTTGTGTAGTGGATGGCAGTGCAGTCGCTGGTGAATAGTGTGAAGAGGGCTGGGCTGTACACGCAGCCCTGTGGTATTCCTGTGCTCAGGACCAGCGTGGAGGATGTACTGTCTCAGATTCTCACCCTCTGAGGCCTGTTGGTGAGGAAGTCCCCGATCAAGTGACACAGCGATGTGGACAGTCCCAGGTTATGGAGCTTCAGTGTCAATATTACACCGTAAAACACTGTATTAAAAGCAGAACTGAAGTTCACAAATAGCATCCTCACATAGGTGTTAGAAAGCTGCAGGTGTCAGGGCCATGTGAAGTGCCATGGAGACTGCATCCTCTGTTGATCTGTTCTCTCTGTAGGTGAACTGATATTTATCCAGACCAACAGGGATGACGTCCTTGATGTGCTTTAGGACGATTCTCTCAAAGGACTGTTACAATGGAGTTTCTTCATTCTGACAACATAACAGTGGACACAGCCAGATCACCAGGCTCTTTGTGGTTCATAGTGCCTGGGAACAAAAGGAGGAGGTGACGTTGGGACAGAAAGCAGAAACGAAGCTGCAGAGCTGGCACATGGAAGAGGCTAAGGAAAACCACACAAACCTCCGCTCCCCAGCCTTTTCCTCACAAATGACAGATCTATTGTAAACAAAATGGATGAGCTGAGGCTACAGCTGGAAGACAAGAGAGATATCTGGAACTGCTGCACGCTAATCATTCCGGCTATGTGGCTGCACCCAGATATATCTGATGCAGCTATGGAGCTAAGAGGCCACATTCTACACCACCATGACAGAAACCAGAATTTACAGAAACAACGAGGTGGGGATCTTTTAATTTACATCAGCGATCAATGGGCTCCCAAAACTGTAGACGGTCACTGCTTTTCAGAATTAGAGTATTTGACAGTTAAATGTAGACCATTTCCTCCACCATGAGATTTCATCAACTCTTCTGATCATGGCAATGTACATAGCTCCTGATGCTAACTTAACTCGGACCCTAGCCTCCTACATAGGGCCAGTAGCATCCAACTAAATAAATATTCAGAAGCAACACACATAATAGCGGGGGACTAAAATCATGTGGACCTAAAGACCTTATTCCCTAAATTCCACCAGCATGTGCACAGACACCCTCACCATTGACAAACGCATCCAAGTGGATGACAAAAGAGGTCAGGACCTTGCTTAGGATCAGAAACACCGCCTTCAGATCCCATGATGTTGAAGTGTACATACAATTAAGGACCACCTGCACAACAACATCTTGAGGCAGGTGTGCCTGGGAGTCCAAAGCATCACCTACTAACCCAAACCCAATGCTGTGGATGGCAATGCTGGACTGTATGCATTGACTACTTCATCACTTGATGTGTGAAGTTTGGTAAAAAGTCCTTGTTGATTTTACAGTTTAGCAAGCAAAGCTTCAGATGTTGATGCATGCTCTGCATCAGTCAAGTCCTTGCATTTCATCTGTATCTTTGGCCAAATGCTCACAGGCATACCTACATGCACGAACGTACGTTTTTAAAATGGCAGTCCTTTTCAAAATATAAACAATGGGCAGTTGTGTTGTGTGCATGATGTGTACCTATTTATGTTTGATTCCTAATTTACCACTGACTTCACGTGGGTCAACTAGGGACAATCAAAAGACCGGATGTGGCTCAAAGACCATTAAATGCCTATGTGGCAAGGCTACGAGGGTTACATTTACTTTTGTTAGTTAACAAGTGTCCAACAACGCCACTTAGGGGAATTTCACCCCCAGGAAATCTATTAGAGGGGACCACCGCTCTAACACCGACAAAAAGGTCACACAGGTAAGAACAACACCAGAGACTGATGTGATTCCAAAGTAAAGTATACAAAATAGAATTTATTAACAACACTTAAAATTTACAATCTTTCAACTGAAGTCTCTTAGTGGCGATGCCAATAAATAATCCAGTAGTAAGTGGCACAATATTGCACAATCCTCCAGGGCCCCTTCAAAGCTTAGTTAAGTTTGCTACAAAAATACAGACACTAGGCACAGGGCCGAGGGCTTACCAGGCCGAGATGACTAACTGAAGGCAGAAGGGAAGGGTCCTGATGCTACACACCACACGTGAAGAAAAAAAAAACACACCATTGACGGACACCCAAGTGCACTACTGTACAGGGAGTGAAGGGACCACCACCGCAGGGATCAGTCAGTCAGCCACTTGCCACACTGGCCCAACAGCTCCTGTCCAGAGAGAAGAGGCAAACTGTTAGTCACAGCAAAAGGGCAAAAATATATAGATATCTAGAAAAAAATTGCCCCGACACCACACTATGCTGGGCCCAGGAGGTCAACCCCGAGGTTGATTATGCTTTCATATGCCACTTACACATACACTCACCCAGTCAACCCAATAAACCAGAAAAAAAAGAAAAAAGACAAAATCTGCAAAACCAAAAAAAAAAAAAAAAACTGGATAACTAAACACAAGGTCGCTAGAAAATGACAATAAATGATGAATGAAAATAATAAATGATCCCAAGATCTGTAAACAATATAATAATAATAATAATAATAATAATAATAATAATAATAATAATAATAATAATAATAATAATAATAATAATATCTAATTATAATACAAAAAAGAACAATAATTAAATATTAATAGGTTAGCTGATGAGGATCAGTCTGCCTGGTGCAGCTTTAAATCCTACACTGCCTTAATTTCCTTTACAGAGACCGCATCCTACACTTAAATCTCGTCCAGAGGAATTTACTCCAGACGTGCCAGGCAACAGGCACGCGCACACACAAGGGTTGGGTTTAAAAAAAAAACCACAAAGAAAAAAACAATAGCACGTAAAACAATTGCAGACGAGCAGAGGGCTTGCTGTGGTGAACCCACAGACAGAACAGCAGTAGCGCAGCGGTCCGCTTCAGGGATGGAGCCACCCGTAAGTGAAGGCGCAGCCCCCAGGCAACATGGGAGGCAGCCACGGAAGAATGCAGCTTGATAACTCAGGAATCCAATGTAGCGTGTGGATTATTACGCACGGCTCTGAGGCCACACATGCCCAACTCCCAACCTTCAGCCGGGATACAGGCCGAACTGCTGACAAAAGTGAATGGACGAAGCTCGACAGCCAGCTCAAGACAGCCACGTGGATCCAACACAGCCACGCCAAACCACGCTGCCGATGCGACACTGAGGCTCCAGGAAGAGGTAGGAGGATGCACATGTGAGACGTGAAGCCCTCTCCCAGATATAACTCGGTGCGGCACCGCCCAGTAAGCAAGGTGTAATAGGAAGATTGCTCCCAGCCCAGCGGCATTCAATGGGCGGGGAGCAATTGAGAGAGCTACACCACTATTCACCTGATCCAATACACACAAACAGCATGAGTGGAGACGGACTGGGCCATCCTACCACACCTAGGTTTGATTTAGAGAATGAAAATAAAGCTATATATAGGCTGTGTCATAATAAAATGGCATATAACCACTTGATTGGTCAATGGGTTCCCACATTCAGCTCAGGCACATGGTCTTCAACCTGCAAGGAAGGAAGGGTGCTGGTGCTAGCACTTCTAATGTTAGCCACACTCAGCAAACCAAAATAATGCAGTTCACCACTGCAATGACTATGTAATATATGTATGCTTCCATTCAACTTTGCTGAATGCATAAGCTTCTGAAAGTTAATTGAATGTATTGAGCATGAAATCACAGTGTCTACAATTTTTTTTTTTTATTATTTTGGGTACTATTATACATCTTGGCAATGCTTCCAATGTATGAGACTATTAGACTCATCCATTTCTTTATATCATTGTCTGCAGTTTGGATTAGTGGGCTGAAATTTAAGCATGAAAACTCTGACAGGTTTAGAGGAACATTAATGCTTGAATATCATATGGTGTCTGTAGAAAAATTTGTAAAAAAAAAAAAAAATCTGTATTAAAAATTACACAGAATTTGCTGAATAGGTCTATGGTATTGGAGTGAGAGTTGTAGTTCACGTGTATGGAGTAGGATGCCTCTTGCATATACATTCATTTTTTTTTTAAATTTTATGGTTTATTGTGGTAGACTGCACAATTGAATGTGATTGTCATGTTGGACTTTTGCAGCAAGTGGTTCAATTTCGATGAATAGTGGGAGACAGAGGTTAGGCATATTAATCTTTCTGTGCAGTGTGTGAAGATTGATGTTGGTAAATTGTTATTACAATCTGTAACATGAATTTTCTTTATCCAGGTGATAAATGATATCAAAATCCAAAATGTGTACGGTAGAACAATAATTGACTCAATTAATAAGCTTTTCCTGTATCAAATGAATTTAGCATTGTTTCTTTGTTGTTCCCGAGTTACCTGAGTCTGCGCGGTTAGAGGTTGAGACCGATAGTTAGATTAGAGGCTAGGTCTTTATCTAGTTTTAGTATTTGTTATGTGTCATGGAAGAGGAATATTTGTAATTGTTTGTACAGAGAAATTCCAAAGATCTTGCCAAAATGATGCTTTGTGCACAACTGACTTCCCCTAGTCAGGCCTAGGCTGCTGGGGGACCTCTCTTGATGCACTGAGCCCTTCTCTACCTACCTATGTATTTACTATATATATACCATTATTGCATTACACTCACTCTGTTTCTCCCTGTGTCCTTTCTCCGAGTGTCCCTGGTCCCAGAGCTGGATGCTTCAGATCTGTGGTTGTTCTCCCACCAACTGGCCTAATCTCCATCTGTGGGATGCTGCTGCTGACCTTCCTCCAGCCTACTGCTTCCAGCTGCCCATTTCCACCAATCTACTCTGTATTGCCCTTACTATACGTGATTTGCTCATCTACATATTTTTGAATTTACCACCAGCTATATATGTAGTATATTTAATGCCAGAGTCGTACATCATAGCAGTAAACTATAATTAGTTTCCATGTTAGTTGTACTTTGCATGTATCATCTGTCTTATCATGCATGTATTAAACTGTGTTTTGTGGTCCTTGTGTCCCCCCCCACCTCTCTATCTCTATCCCTCTACCTCCACCTCTAACCCTCTACCTGTAACCCTCTACCGCTATCCCTCTACCCCTCTACCTCTAACCCTCTACCTCTACCTCTCTACCTCTTCTGTCCCTCTCAACCCGCCTGGCCAGCAGGAAGATGGGTCCCCCCACATAAAGAGCCGGGTTCTGCTCGAGGTTTTTTTTCCCTATTAAAAGGGTGTTTTCCTTGCCACTGTCGCCTTTTGGCTTGCTCTGGGGGTTCAGGCATATGGGTTCTGTAAAGCGTCTCGAGACAATTTGACTGTAATTGGCGCTATATAAATAAAATTGAATTTAATTGAATTGTGGTAATTTATTTTTTATTTATTTTTGGCAAATAGGTTTTCTTTGGTTGGAAATGACATAAGCAAGAGACAGCAAGACATTGTGTTACAAATGTCAATGGTAAATATGAACTAGGACTTTTTATTCTTTCAGAATAAGAATAAAAAAAACATTCCCTTTCTCAGTAATTATTTTCTCTTTAGTCACCACAGCAATTAAATGGTTATAGATGACAATAAGCCTTTGACATGTCCCCATTGGGATTTTGGAGCACTCCTCTTTTGTGATGATCTCCAGGCCTCTTAGGTTGGAAGACTTTTTTGATATCACTCTTGGCCTTCACTTCCCTCCGCAGACCTGATGAGATTCAGGTCAATTTTGAGCCGTACATCTCTGCTTTGGCCTGAGGTAAAGTAATGCATGTGTCTGGTGGACAATTTAGTGTTCAGCACACCAATGCACACCTTTGCTCAGGTTATCTGTGATGTGTGTTTGACTGACTGCACATTGCTGAAGGGCTGTCCAAAACCTCCATGACAGAAAGACAGATGAAGAAAGAAAGAAAGCATTGCCACCCATAAAAAAGTCTAGCATTTGTCCCCCTGAGCCTCAGAAAGCCTGTCTGAATCTTTTCACTCCTACTGGCACTGCAGATTAAAGTATGCCTGCTTGTGTCAGTGTGCCTGTTTTTGTCTGCTCTACTGTGTTAAATCCATGCAGTTGTAGAGGCAAGGACACAACAATCCTAAAAAAAAAAAAAAAAAAAAAGAAAAGGTTTTGACAGGCATATTATGATGGATAATACTTGGATCTTTTGAATTTTGAATTTTTATTTATTTGTCCTCCAGAGAAAACAACCCACAAAACACAAAATGCTGCTTCGAAATAATGATGTTAAGTATTATTTACAAAATCTATATTACCACTGTGAAAAAAAAATCCTCAAAATGCAGGACAAACAGGCTTAGGAACAGTTTCTACCCATGGTCCATCAGACTCCTGAACTCCAAACACTTGTCTACCTGAATGCACAATGCCACTTTTTGCTGCTTTCGTGCAATTTCATAACATATTGATCATATTCTACTGGTTCTTATTCCATTTCATCTACCTCCCATATTGCACATATCTGGCCTCCTTTGCAGATGTCTTTTTTAATATTGTTTTGTTATTTGCTTTTATTGTTTAATGTTGATATTTTATTACTTATTGCTTGTTGTTGTGCACCGTCCAGTGGAAGCCATTTTATATTTTCGTCATGCCATGTATGATGACAATAAAGCCATTCTAATTCTAATTCTAATTCTAATTGCCCCGCTAAAGCTAGTAACTGGTTGGGCCATCCATGGCAGCAACAACTGCAGATAAACGTTTGCTGTAACTTGTGATCAGTCATTTACATCGCCATGGAAGAGATTTGGCTTTACTCTACAGTTTTATTTCGGCTACATTATGGTTCGTTTTCAAGCATGAATTGCCCTTTTAAGGTCTTGTCACAGCATCTCAACTGGAGTGAAGTCCAGACTTTGTTCTTTAGTTTTGTTCTTTTTGAGTCATTCAGAGATGGACTTGCTTGTGTGCTGCATAACCCATTTGTGCTCAAGCTTTAGGTCATGAACTGATGGGTGGATATTCTTCGGGAGGATTTTCTGATAGAGAGTAGCATTCATGACTCCATCAGTTATAAGAAGTCATCCAGGTCCTGTGGAAGCAAAGCAGTGCCAAACCATCACACTACCACCACCACCACCATGTTTCACTGCTGGTAGCATGTTCCTCTTACGGAATGCAGTATTAAGGCTAGATGTAACAGGCCCATATCTTCCAAAGATTTCTACCTTTCACTTATCAGTCCACAGGATGCTATTCCAAAAGTCTTGGGGTTCATCTAGATATTTTTTGAAAATGCCAGATGAGCCATTCTGCTCTTTTTGGTCATGGTCTACACCTTGTAACTCTCCCATGGATTCCATTTTTGCCTGATGATGATTCCACAATAAGGACAATTTGAAATGTTGTATGCTGACCTTAACTGAAGCAAGTTAGGCCTGCAGATCTTCTGAGGTTTGTCTGGATTCTTTTGTGACCTCCTGGATTAGATGTTGAGGTGCTTTTGGAAAAATTGTGCTAGGCCAGCCACTTCTGGAAAGGTGTTTCATGTTTTCTCCATTGTGGTTCTCTGGAGTCCCAGAGCCTTAGCAATGGATTTGTAACCCTCCAGACTGATAAATGTCAGTGACTTTGTTTTGAATCTGTTCTTGAATCTCTTTGGATCGTGGCATCATCACAGATTTTTAAGACCTTTTAGCTATTTCACAGTGCCAGACAGGTTCTATTTTAGTGATGTTTAGATTCAACAAGACTGGCAGTAATCATGTGTGGGTGTGGCTGGTGAAACTAAACCCAACTGACAAATGAATTTGGTCATTTGGTAGATTGGTAGCTAAGGGGGCAATTACTTTTTCAAACAAGGAAATGTGGGGCTGGATAACATTTTTCCTTCAATGAAAAATCTGCATTTTGTGTTTTCTATCTTTGTCTTATATTACAATTACTTTGATAACCTGAAATATTAAAGTGTGACAAATATGCAAATTATACGATATCTGTGGGGCAAATACTTTTTCACAGCACTGTAGTTGCCAATGACTCCAATCACTCTTCGTACTTCTGGAAATATGACAGACATGGATGTGCAAATAGCGTTTTCCCTACTTTGTTTACTACTGTTTTCGGAACTTTTTAAATCCGCATCTGGTGACCCGTTCAGCCATGGCTCCATTGTTTACAGTCGGGAACAGCTGTTGGCGCTGAGCCAGGCCAGGCCGCCGTCGTGGGAGAGACCAGACATCCCAGCTGAGCTCCGCAGGAGGAGGAGAGGATGCCGGGCAGGACTGAAGCGTCGGGAGAAGAGGAGACGCTACAAGCCGTCCGTTCCATCTGTGATTATGGGGAATGTGAGGTCTCTCCCGAATAAGATGGAAGAACTGACGGCGCTGACCAGGCTGCAGTGGGAGTATAGGGAGAGCAGCCTCATGATGTTCACGGAGTCATGGCTGAACGAACTCACTCCGGACTCACTTTTAACTCTGGACGGATTCCATCTGGTCAGAGCGGACCGGAACGCGAGGGAGAGTGGTAAGCGAAAGGGTGGGGGCGCTCGCGATGTCAAGTGACTGAGAGATCTGGTTGTAATGCTGGGGACATTCGCGTCTAACGAAGCAGCTCAGCACTAAGGCAGTAGAATCTGGCGGTCGTCTGCGTCGTTCTATCTGCCCGGGAGTATTCACATGTAATTAGCCATTACTGTGTACATCCCTCCCTCGGCTGATGCGGCTGCAGCCTGTGAACTCATCCACAGTGTAGTGTCCCAGCTGCAAACATCTCACCCTCAGTCTCTTATTATCATCTCAGGAGACTTTAATCATGCATCGCTCTCTGCCACTCTCCCCACGTTCACCCAGTACGTGACCTGCCATACCAGAGACAATAAAACCCGTGGACCTGCGGTATGCAAACATCAAGATGCATACAGCTCCTCACCCCTCCCCCCACTGGGCCACTCAGATCACAACCTGGTGAGACTGCAGCCCATTTACATACCTATGGTGAAGAAACAACCCCCCACCACCAGGTATGTGAAGAAGTGGTCTGACGAGGCCACTGAGGCGCTGCAGGACTGCTTTGAGACCACAGACTGGGATGTGCTGTGTGGTCCACACGGGGAGGACATTGATGCACTGACAGACACTGTTACGGACTATATCAACTTCTGTGCAGAGAACATCGTACCGACCAGGAAAGTACGGTGTTTCTCTAACAGCAAACCCTGGGTGTCCCTGGAACTGAAGGCCCTGCTGAAGGAGAAGAGGAGGGTCTTTGGATCTGGGGACAAAGAGGAGCTGAGGAGGGTGCAGAAGGAGATAAAGAAGAAGATCAAGGCGGACAAGGCCAGCTACAGGACCAAGATGGAATCTCACCTGCAGGACAATAACACAAGGGAGGTCTGGAGAGACCTGAGATCCATCTCTGGTTACAGCAGAGGCCATGAGAGGGGAGCTGCAGCAGGAGGCCAGGAGTGGGCCAATGAGCTGAATCTGTTCTTTAACAGATTCGACTCTGCTCCCACTCCTCCCCCCTCTCATCAAAGCACCGACCAGCCAGCTCCTTCTTCACACCTCAGCTCTCTACCACCAACACCACCAACAGCACCCCTCCTCCCATCCCCGTCTTCTACCACCTCCGGACTCCGCATACAGCCCCATCACCCCTCCTCGTCTCACCCCCCACCACCACCATCACCCCTCCTCCTGCCACCCTCCCCCTGCCTCTCCATAACAGCTGATCAGGTGAGAAGTGAACTTAAAAAGATCAAGACCAGGAAAGCTGCAGGTCCTGATGGAATCAGCTCCAGACTCCTTAGAGACTGTGCAGACCAGCTCTGTCAGGTGCTGCTGCACATCTTTAACCTGAGCCTGAGTCTGGAGAGGGTTCCTCTGTTATGGAAGACTTCCTGCCTGGTTCCTGTCTCTAAGACCAGGAACCCCAGGGAGCCTAACCACTTCAGACCTGTGGCCCTCACTTCTCACCTGATGAAGACCATGGAGAGGATCGTCCTCAAGAACCTCCGTCCCCAGGTGAGCCAGTATCTGGATCCACTGCAGTTCGCCTACCAACCGAACATTGGAGTGGATGATGCAGTGGTCTACCTGCTGCACAGATCACTGACTCACCTGGAGAAACCCAGCAGCACTGTGAGGGTCATGTTCTTTGACTTCTCCAGTGCTTTCAACACCATCCAGCCTTCTCTGCTTAGGGTGAAGCTTGAAGGAGCGGGAGTAGACTGTCACCTGGCTGCTTGGACCATCGACTACCTCACCAACAGACCACAGTACGTGAGGCTTCAGGACTGTGTGTCTGATGTGGTAGTCAGCAGCATGGGGGCCCCACAGGGGACAGTGCTCTCCCCCTTTCTCTTCACCCTGTACACATCGGACTTCCACTACAACTCTGGGAGCTGTCACCTCCAGAAGTTCTCCGATGATACAGCCATTGTTGGGTGCGTATCTGAAGGGGACGAGCGGGAGTACAGGATGGTCATCTCTGACTTTGTGGACTGGTGTGAGCGAAACCATCTGCAGCTCAACGCCAGTAAGACGAAGGAGATGATCGTGGACTTCCGCAGGAGGAGGACACCCCGGACTGCACCGGTGAACATCCAGGGTTTGGACATTGACATGGTGGACACATACAAATACCTGGGTGTTCACCTCAACAACAAACTGGACTGGACACACAATACAGAGGTCCTGTACAAGAAGGGCCAAAGTCGTCTCCACCTGCTGAGGAGACTGAGGTCCTTTGGAGTGTGCAGGACTCTGCTCAGGACATTTTATGACTCTGTGGTAGCGTCTGCTATTTTCTATGCAGTGGTCTGCTGGGGAGCAGGGAGCACTGAAAGGGACAGAAAGAGACTAAACAGACTGGTCAGGAGGGCTGGTTCTGTCCTGGACTGTTCCCTGGACTCCATAGAGGAGGTGGGTGAGAGGAGGATGTTGTCAAAGCTCACATCCATCATGGACAATCCCTCTCACCCACTGCATGACACTGTGGGGTCTTTAAGCAGCTCCTTCAGCAGCAGACTGAGACATCCACCCTGCAAGAAAGAGCGCTATCGCAGGTCCTTCATCCCATCTGCTATAAGACTTTACAACATCAGCATCACTGGCTGATGTTAACATAAACTGGACTATATCATTACCACCCCAAACCATAAAATTTGCACAGACATTCTTGCACTGCACATCTTTGCACTTTTAAACTTTATTTTTATTTTTTCTGTTAAAAATTTTGCCACCCTTGTATATATTGTAAATAAAACTGCTGTAACAATGTAAATTTCCCCTGGAGTGGGGAGAAATAAAGAACTTTATCTTATCTTTATCTTTATATACACACAGCAACTTGAATTACCAGTTGTAGCAACTTAGAAAGTTGTTAATCAAATTTTCTTAGCGGTACATCTTCTTAACTTCTAATGATTGACTATGATTGACTAAAGCTGGTGACTCCTCTGGGGAAATCTAATTAGAGCGAAATTGATACACTCATTACAGTCTGTCACAAACATTACAGAAGGAAAGTCTGGGGAGCTCAGCAAAGATCTGAAAAAGAAAATCATTGACTTGAACAAGTGAAAAAAGTCATTTGCAGCCATTTCAAAACAGCTACAGATCCCAAAATAATTTGTGCAAACCATTGTTTGGAAATATAAAGCGCATGATATGGTTGTGTCACTGCCACCATCAGGAAGAAAACACAAACTAAGAGATAGTTGGTCAAGATGGTCAAGAGTCAACCAAGAATCACCAAAAAGCAGGTGTGCAATAAATTAGAAGCTGCTGGAACACTGGTGTCAGTGTCCACACTCAATTGTGTTATGTCACCATGAGCTGAGAGACTATCATGGAAGGAGGAAGCCTTTTCTCTAGACGCAGCACTGAAGTTTGACTGAAGTTTGCTGCTGATCACATGGACAAAGAAAAAGGCCTTCTGGAGGAAATTTATGTCGTCAGATGAATTACTAAATGGCTCAAACAAAAATTGAGCTGTTTGGCCGCAATGACCAGAAATATGTTTAAGAGGAGAGAAAGTGATTCTCTGAACCCCAAAAACACCATACCTACCCTCAAATATCAAAAAAGGTCAACCCACCAACCTACTCACCCCATTGTTTTTGAAATGCAGGCTCAAGGCAATTACCAAATGTGGATGTTAATACATAAAACATAACTGTAGAGAGTCTCAGTGACTGAAATTCCTGGGAACACACAAATTTCTCATGCACAGCTGTCCTCTCTGTCACACATTTATAACACCAGATGCCTGCGCAGGGCCAGAAGCATCACCTCCGACAGTTCACACCCAGGACACAGCCTGCTGTCATTGTTGCCTTCAGGAAAGAGGTACAGATCCATCCAGGCCCGCACCTCCAGATTCACCACCACATTTTGTGCAAAATGGGCACTGAATAGGAATGTCCGATAATATTGACCCACCGATATTATCGGCCCGATATTGGCATAAAAATGCATTATTGGTCAATATCGTTATCGTTTTTTTTGCCTATTATGAAAACCGATAAAATAATGCCTGGATTTCGCCGGCATTTACTGGCACGTAAATGATCACATCATCAAAATGCGCCCTGAAGCGTGTAAACAACTGTACCGGATTTCTGGTGTGCTGTGCCACCGTTTGGCTCAAAAAAAAAAAAAAAAAGATAGGACTACATTTCCAGTCAAGTTTGTCTACCAATGGAATGAGGGGAACGCAGCATTTGCTCTCAACCAAACTAATATCCCTAGCCAATGGGAAGTAGAGTGGGGGCGGGTCTTAGAAAGACGTTGAGATCCAGCTGCGGATGAGTCCACTTGTTGTCATGCTTATAATGATGCAGTGATACAGAAATCTTTAAGAAATCCGTGGATTCAGACTTTAAGCAGCATCACTGCCAAAATCTAATCACTTGGTCCATGTGTCATTTCTGACCTTCCCTGAAAATTTCATCCAAATCCGTTAGTCCACTTTTTGGAGTAATGCTGTGACAGACAAACAGATTGAAGGACAAATGTACGCTGATCGTCACATAACTCCGTCGCGTTCCTTGGCAGAGTAAATAAAAATAAAAGGCGCTTCCCAGGGTTGGAAGAGTTAAACAGAGACGCCAAGCTCTTCGGTACCGTGTGTTAAAAAAAACTCATGTATGCAACTAACAGAAAAAAGTGCTGCCACGTCATGAGTGAGTTCCACAGAGCTGCTGTCCACTCTGACACTCACAACTCGTTTACCGGGAGCAACAGCCACCGCTGAGGTTGAGGTACCGAAGTCAGACTGACCGGGTTTGTGATTTAAAAACACACCTGTACACGTTCGTTGCAGAACACAACTTGTCGTTCACCAGATTTCAGGCACTCGTTAATCTGTGCAGAAGATAAAAATGCTTTGACAAAACTTTCCGTGTCACATCAGCATGCTGGTTCCATAAATACACATGGCATAGCACCAGCATTTAAGAAATGAGCACTTTAATGTTTTTGTTATTTGAACTGAACTATAGTTTGCCGTTATTATATTTTTATTTATTAATTTTTTTTCTCTTTGTTTGCATAATTGTATTTCAGAATAAATAGTGCAAATGGTGCACATATTGTTAAAAGATGAATCAGTGTTCTTTTTCCATGTCTTTTACTGATTGGTTGCTCAACGCCAGTAAGACGAAGGAGATGATCGTGGACTTCCGCAGGAGGAGGACACCCCGGACTGCACCGGTGAACATCCAGGGTTTGGACATTGACATGGTGGACACATACAAATACCTGGGTGTTCACCTCAACAATAAACTGGACTGGACACACAATACAGAGGTCCTGTACAAGAAGGGCCACAGTCGTCTCCACCTGCTGAGGAGACTGAGGTCCTTTGGAGTGTGCAGGACTCTGCTTAGGACATTCTACGACTCTGTGGTAGCGTCTGCTATTTTCTATGCAGTGGTCTGCTGGGGAGCAGGGAGCACTGAAAGGGACAGAAAGAGACTAAACAGACTGGTCAGGAGGGCTGGTTCTGTCCTGGACTGTTCCCTGGACTCCATAGAGGAGGTGGGTGAGAGGAGGATGTTGTCAAAGCTCACATCCATCATGGACAATCCCTCTCACCCACTGCATGACACTGTGGGGTCTTTAAGCAGCTCCTTCAGCAGCAGACTGAGACATCCACCCTGCAAGAAAGAGCGCTATTGCAGGTCCTTCATCCCATCTGCTATAAGACTTTACAACATCAGCATCACTGGCTGATGTTAACATAAACTGGACTATATCATTACCACCCCAAACCATAAAATTTGCACTGACATTCTTGCACTGCACATCTCTGCACTTTTAAATTTTATTTTTATTTTTTCTGTTAAAAATTTTTTTCACCTTTGTATATATTGTAAATAAAGCTGCTGTAACAATGTAAATTTCCCCTGGAGTGGGGAGAAATAAAGAACTTTATCTTCTCTTATCTTATCTTATCTTATAATATATTTGGACCATGTTGTAGTCAGATGGAGTACCTACCACCACCTACTGACCTTTTTAGTGTTACTATAATCTGCATTCTGAGTTTCTGAATGAAGATATCTTCATTTCTTATTAATTAGCTAGATTGTACCCCGACCCCCACCCAAAAGGAAAAAAGTTCAGATTGAGGAATATTTTTCACTTTAAGCCCTGCAAGTGTGGCTGTAGTAACAAGCTTGCTGTGCCTGACTAACAATATGTCTGTGGTTTGTAATTATTTCCAAGCCCACATATATCGGTATCGCTATCAGTTGATATCGGAATCGGAAATTGAGATTTGGACAATATTGGCATATCGGTTTTTGGCAAAAAAGCCAATATAGGACATCTCTAGTACTGAACACATAATAGCTGTTTTTAGTCAACTGTCAACAGTGCAAAATATCACTGCCATTTGTTGTTTTCATGCTTGGTATTCTCACTGTCTTATCGGCTCCTTTTGTATATATATCTATACTATTTGGTCTTATTTGTACTTTGCACCACAAGAGTTGTCTTTAATTTTGTTCTACACTATGAATGTATAATGACAATTAAAAGCATTCTATTCTATTCTGTTCTGTTCTGTTCTGTTCTGTTCTATTCTATTCTATTCTATTCTATTCTATTCTATTCTATTCTATTCTATTCTATTCTATTCTATTCTATTCTATTCTATTTTAACCCCACTTGTGGAACAGACAGGAAGTCCAAAGAAAAATAATGCATATTTTTAATCAAAATTAACAAGGTCATTGAGATGTGGTGCAGTATGCGTCCAAGTAGTTAGCTTGAGTTTCTTCATGAAAATATTGCACACACACATTTCTGTAAAGGAAATTGAAAGCTATAGTCACTTTTTTTTAGCATTAGCTGCTAGCTGTGCCTATTGTTTGATGATTTTTTATAAATCTATACAAAAATATTTTATAACTTAACTGTTTTAACTGAATAAACTTTGAAACCTGGTCCCAAAGTCTATCCTATCATTTTTTTAAATTAAAATGAAACAACAAATGGCATCAAGATGTGTGAAAGGTGAAACATAACCAAGCACTGTGTAAATTAATATTTGAGAAGTAAATCATCAAAGCCACATTATCTTTAGTTGTCTGTTTTAATTAATATTCCTCAGGTTTGTTTACAGAGCTGTGGATAACTGAAAGGCTAATAGGCTTCCCATTATCCCACATTTGCTCTGAATACTTAAACAACCAGATAAAATGCTCTTGGAGTTTGACATAAATGATAATTTGGAAACCAGAGGGATTATAAAACAGTTTTTGGCTGACTGGATATGTGGTGTTCCATTAAAATGATATGACAAATTATCAAAGTCTAAACTCCAGTTGGCCCCTCTTCAGAAAATCTCATTCGAGTAAATAAATAGTGATATTATAAAGTGATGGTGACAATAAAAATAAATCAAATGCTCTCCACTAAACACAGTATTAGCACAGTTTAAATAGACTGGTATTATCATCGACTATGTGTTATTTAAATAATAGATGACAGGACTGCAGTCTGTCTTTTATTATTGCTTAAGCATAATACACCTGCAGGATCAATCAACCGAGAGGACACTGGCCATGCAAACAACACTGCATAAATAAACTTTTGATCTCATTTCACTGAATGTCCAACAACCTGACCATCTTGAATTGGATTTTTTTGAAGTGGTGAATATTGTCACAAACTGGGCTATGTGTAATGTTAAAATTTCAGTAATGTATATTTATTGCATTGCAACTGAAATGTCTGAAAGCAGCTTTAAATGCTTATATTCAGTTTTATTCTGCAGTTGTAAAAAGTTTGTGTTGCTTTCTAAAGACAGAGAACTACAAAATGGTCTGTATTCTAAGTCATCATTGCAAATGTAACAAAATGTTGGAGAAATTGCCTCACATGGCTGCACCAAACAATCTATTTAAAAGTGTAGGCTGCAACACACCTAATGGTACGAACTACACTTTGTGATTAAAGTTGCACTCGTTACTTTAGGGGCACCATGCTTAACTTGCCTGACAAGGTAATCAATTTAGACTAAGTATCAATAGAATAGAATAACATTATTGTTATCATACATAGGGGCATGACGAAAATATAAATAGATTTCACTGGACGGTGCATCGATAAACAATAAGAAATATAACATCAAGATTAAATAATAAAATCAAATGTACACATAAAACAAGACAATATTAAAAGAGACTTTAATTAAAATGAAGTTGATCAGTCTGTTACCTGAAAGTCTTAAGTTCTGATTTCATTGATCTCCAGTTCCCAAACAAAGAAATAGATGCTAAGCATGATAATTCTACACAAATAGTTCTTAACCAATACTGCGAACAAACAAACAACAACGGCATTACAACAGACGGTGGATAAACGAAGAAATAAATGCAGATAAACAAACAAATTAACTGTGATCGTTAGTGGAAGTCGTTGGTAGAAAGCTGATGAATTTCGAATTACTCTGGAATTGGAAAACCAATTGTAATTTGTAAATTCAAGGAAAAGGAAAAGTATACTTGCATAGCCTTTGTAGGAGGGAGGGGAGGTTGCTGCAGGATATGTAGCTGTGATGATCTGCTAGATGAGTTGCTTCAAACAAAACAAAAAAAATGAATAAATAAAAAATATAGTCTATATCAGCAAACTATAGTTCAAATAATAACAACAAAACAACAAAAAACATTAAAGTGCTCTAAGAACCGGTAACATAAATAACCAGAAAAAAAAGAAAATACAATATAAACAAATACAGTTTACTACAGACAACTACAATTCAGTTTAATTTAAAAAAAAATAAAATATTTACGGTGCTACCAGAACTGCTAAGTCTTTATTTTTTCCTATCTATTTCTTCTTTGTGTCTGACATCTTTTATACTTCTTCCATAAGTGGTTGAGGCATTGGCAATGTTCACTTTTCTGCTTGCCAGATGTTTAGTAGCTAATCTGGCTGCATCATCATCAAAAAAAATGAACAAGCATATTAAGAATTTTGTCCATGCTCTGCCTAGGGGCTTCGTCAATATACAATGAAAACACACAATTTTTGAGCTTTTCAGAAAGACTTTTCTTAAATGCTGGTGCTTTTCCATGTGTATTGGTAACCAACATGCTGATCTGACATGGACAGTTTGGACAAACCATGTTTATCGTCAGCCAACTTTTTACACAGATTAACGAGTGGCTGAGATATGGTGAACAGCAAGCATTTATTGAGAGGTGGTATTCCTTGGAATCATTTGACATTTAAGTGACTTTGCACAGGGATGTTCTCAGTGCTGAATCAGTCATTCTGTCTCCTGTGATGTTTGCTCAGTTTGTTTTGCCTATATTTTGTCATTTATCCATACACACAGCATATCTTTGATAGTTCTAATAATTCATTAATATCTCCTTAAGTTGTGTTAAACTTATTTAGAATAAAATATTCAAGTTAAATGGTAATGAGTAGTCCTCTCGTCTTTGTCCTTTTTTGAGTCTGTTGATTATACAATGTTTATCTGCTAAGTTTAATGAGTCTTTGCACCTCCCATCAGCTAAACACTCACCTTTGACTTAAGTTATTAAAAGAGATATTTTTGTTGTTTAGGTTATTCCTCCTCCTCCAAGGAGGCAGAGCCTCGGCGGAGTAAAAACTTAAACCACAAAAATGTTTCATTTCTATTTATCTGCATTTTTCATCTGTCTGCTACATTCACAGATTACTGCAAATCTAAGTGCAATTATAGCGATTTTATTTAACATTGTAAGACTTTCTGTAAACTCAAGCACTGTCTAGAAAAGTGGTCTATTATGGGATGTCTACACCGTTAGCCGTTAGCATGACTCGTAGCTAATGTTAGCTCTTGTGCTAACAGCAACATGTTTTACATTGAGGTGATGCCGTCGGCTTGACGTGACGCAGTGTTCAGAAAACTCTTTGTTGTACAATTTGTACACAACCAGGCTTTTATCCAAGCTGCCATCGGGAAGATTTTTAAAAGGAAAATTTCTGCCCAACAAGCTCAGTCTCAACTTCCCTCACCGTTTACCAGTGCCTGCCTTCACTCAGTACTTCCTGTGCTTCTTCTTCACGGCTACAAACAGACTTTAGGTTCATTACCGCCACCTACTGGGCTGGAGTGTTCATGAGAGTTACCGGTGTGCCAGAAATGAGGGAACTGAGGAGGGTGCAATTAATTGCGTTATTATTTTTAACCCATTATTTTCGCGGTATTTAATTAATCGCAATTAACGCGTTAAAGTCCCAGCCCTACTTTGTATTCATACCTCTGTTCAAAAATCACTTTATTTGACATCAAGAAAGCCACCCCTCTTTTGTGTTTACCCTTATAGGAAGAATGATATAATTTAGTATATCCATATTTTGTCAGCTTTTGATGTTCTAAGTCATTTAAATGTGTTTCTTGTAGGTAAATAATGTCTACTTTTTCCCTTCTCATTTTTGTCAGTATCTTTGTTCGTTTTATTGGGCTTAGTATGCCGTTCACATTAAACGATGCCACTTTTAACTTTTCAGATAACATTCACTTGCATGCAACTGCAGAGCCAACTCTCTGGTCAAACAATATACAACATTAGAACTATAACGATATAAATTGAGAACCTTTATATACTGCAAACCTTTGGGTTCCACTGTAAAGGTATATAAATATTCCTTTACCTGACCAATGATGTGGCCATAGTTAAGAGGGATGTCCTGTTTAGACTGGGTCAGAAATAGGGCCCTCCAAGACAGCCTAACGCGATAAGTATCCATACAAAAGTTGTCTTTGCCCTCCACACAGATACGTCATCATAGGAAAGCAGAGAGAGAAGAGACACAAAATTTCTCCGTCTTTCTTCATTGTGGGGGCTGCCTTCTGAAAGACTGAAGTTTGGATATGATGTCGGTTGGTTCTGCGGATGACTCTGGGGAAGCAGGCCGTTTCCTTCCTATGACGTGCCACGGATCCGCATCCAGCGGATCCTTCGGATCTTGCCGGGCAGGCACCATGCGTACCGCGATGCCTCGATCACGCATATCCTTAGTAGCATCATGCTCTGTCTGGTACAGACGTGTGTCATCCTCGTAAAAGACACGAAGCTTACACAGATATGGGGTCTGAAAGCGGATCTTTTTCTCTTTTAACACCCTTTTTGCCTCGTTGTATTCCTTGCGGCAGGTCAGAATAGCAGTCGGGTAGTCGTGGTCGAAATAAATCCTCTGGTTGTTCACTTAGATTTCTTTCTCTTCCCATGCCTTTCTCAAAATTTCTTCCTTTCTACCTCAGTTCCTCTCCAGCCCCCGGATTCCCCGAGCCTGTCTTCCCTCTTGCCCCTTCAGTTTCAGTCCCCCCTGTTTTGTGAGTTACTCCGTTTGTCAGTTTAGCTTTGTTATTCACCTCAGGTTAATTTAGATTTCCCTTAAGGATTGTAGTTATGACTATGGCCTGGTTTCTGTTTCTTGCCACATTAGAGCTAGTGAGGCATCTTGAAACAGCAGCTGCAAGCCTCAAGCAATCAGTCCAGGAACACCAAACAGCAACCACTGCTCCCTCTGGCACCAGGACTGGACCACTCTTTACCAGTTTATGATGTGTTTTCTTTAATCTGTATCAGGTTGTCATCATTTGCATTGTGTACTTGAAATGTAAATAATGTTATCTTACACACACACACACACACACACACACACGCACACACACACACACACACACACACACACACACACACACACACACATATATTTGATCATTTGATAGAGACAACGTGCTATTCAAATGGCCCCCCACGCTCACCTGACCTAACACCGTGCGATTTCCAGTCCCTCCAGGAATTTGCAATGTTGCGATGGCGCGAATTCAACCAATCTCTCTTTGTACATGAACAGCCTTAGCGGAGTACTGCACTCTCTGAGTGCTTTTCTTGTTTAGATCTGTGATCATCATAGATATTAAACAATTGGATGTGTACATTTAAGAAATTAACTAAAAGTAAGTTCTAGAAGTATTTGACCTCTGACCTCTCCTGAACAGTGAAGTTCAACATCATCCCTTTTTACATAATCCATATGTCCGTCGCCTGGTGACGTCATAATATGCAAATTAGATGAGTGAATTTACACCCATCACAAACTTTGGATCATACTGATGATTTTACTCATTTACACTATGCCTTTTTCTATAATCATTTTCAAGTTACAACCTTTTGAAAAAGTGATATCAAAACTGAATATTTTATTGAAAAAACTATGGCGCCTAAAGGGTTAATTATAAACTTTTTGTTAATAAAAAAAATGCATAAAAATTGATATTCCCATAAAAAGAACCATCAAAATTACACCATTTATCAGACCCAGAAAAGATGAAAACAGAATGAATCTCTGGATTTTCAACTTTCTGAAGCTCCTTGAACTACTTATGCTGATTTTATGTGCCATGCAGTGGAAAAAACAACTAAATTCAGGCTTTAAGTCATCAAAATCACTTTTTTCTTTATGTCCCATTTTCCTTTTTTTAAAATAAATTTTAAATTATAAACACGTATGTCTAGTCATTGATTCAACTGTCGACCACAATTTTATTTGAATTGAAAAACTTCACTTATTGTGTCAAGTATTGCTATTTGACAAAACTGCAATTAATTGCGATTAATTAATTACAAAGCCTGTAATTAATTAAATTTTTTAATCACATCCCACCACTAATACAAAGATAAAGAAGGACGTTTTATACTGGTTAAAGGTACTATTAATGGAAATATGTACACGTTCTTTAATGTGTATGCCCCGCCAGGTAGCGATACTTCGCTTTTTATTAATATAGTGAATTTGTATGTAAACCACTCTGAGGGAACCCTTATCTGTGGCAGGGATTTTAATCTCCACCTACAACCTAATCTAGATACCTCAAATCAGAAAAGTCATAATCAAACAATAAATATTAAATTTCGCAAACTACTAAACAACATAGGAGTAATAGACATTTGGAGGGAAATGTATCCAAATGCCAGGCAATATACCCACTTCTCTAAAGCCCATTTGGTATATACTAGGATAGACTATTTTTTTAATTTTAATAAGGATAGGTCAAAAGTTGCCAAAGTGGATATAGGTACAATGGACCTCAGTGACCATGCTCCTGTATACTGGAAATAGAAATTGGTAAAAAAAAAGAAGAAATGCATTATGGAGATTCAATGCAACCTTTCTTAATGACCTGCAATTTAAAAAGAGAATATCGGATGATGTCTTGAGATATATTAAAGAAAATGATAATGGAGAAACATCTGCGCGGATCCTCTGGGATGCAGCCAAGGCAGTCCTAAGGGGAAAAATAATTGCCGTAGCTTCTGCAAAAAAGAAGCAAAGACAAAAAAAATACAAGAATTACAGGATAATCTAAAACTATTAGAAAACCAACATTCTCAGAATAAAAATGTACAAACTTTACAAGAAATCAAGAGAATAAGAGAAGAAATTAATGACTTGACCTCGCAAGAAGTAATGAAAAAAATGCTCTATATAAAACAAAGATATTATGAGAGTGGCTCCAAATTTACTAAATTATTAGCCTGGAAGCCTAAAAAGCAACAAGCAGATTGAGTAATTTTCAAAATTCGAGACAGTCAAAATAATACAATTGTAACCAAACAAGACAAAATACAATCAATTTTTGAATCTTTCTATAGAAAATTATTCTCTAAAGCAACGGAAGAAAAAGAAGATGAAATTGAATCTTTTTTAGATACACTAAAGCTTCCGGTAATAACTGAGGAGCAAAATAACAAATTAGGAGCTGAAATAACCATAGTAGAAATAAAAAATGCAATCAAGAGACTAAAAAACAACAAATCACCGGGAAGCGACGGGTTCACCTCAGAATGGTATAAGGCCTTTAGAGAGGTACTTTCCCCTATACTCTTAACCTTTAACTGGGCACTGAAAAAAACTCAACCCCCCCAAGCTGGAAAGAAGCGATCATATCATTAATACCTAAGGAAGGAAAAGGTAGACTAGAATGTGGATCATATAGGCCCATTTCAATACTCAATGTAGACTACCCTATTTATACTTCAATTATGTCTAAAAGAATGGAAAATATCCTCCCCAATCTGATAATGACCAAACAGGATTTATTAGTAAAAGACAAACTCGAGATAACATTAGACGTACTTTGCGTATAATGAATCATATACAAAAATATAAAGAAAAGGCAATGATTATTAGTTTAGACGCTGAAAAGGCATTTGATTCGGTTAGCTGGTTTTACTTGTTTAAAGTGTTAAAAAATTTCAACTAAGTGACTTAATAATAAACAATATTAAGGCCCTTTATAACAACCCAATATCAAGAAAAAGAATAAATGGGTATCTGACAGACCCATTAATATTAGAAAGGGGGGTAAGGCAGGGCTGTGCCTGGTCTCCCCTCCTCTTCAGTTTGTATCTAGAACCCTTAGCTCAACATATTAGACAATCAAAAACAATAAGTGGTATTACAATTAACAAGGAGGAACATAAAATAGCCTGCTATGCAGATGATATAATGTTTTTAACCAAACCTGAAAACTCTGTACCGGAATTGATGTGCTTTTTACAAGATGTTGGCACAATGTCTGGTTACAAACTAAATATTGAAAAAACAGAAACTCTCTCTTATTGGAGTTCTCCTGAAAAATTTAAAAAGAACTATCCCTTCAAATGGCAGTCAGATTTTCTCAAATATTTAGGTGTAATTCTCCATAAAGACCTATCAAACATTTTTGAAGAAAATTATAGCCCCCTTTATTCAAATGTGAAGAAAGATCTTGAAAAGTGGAATCTCATCTCTTACCTTAGCATGACAGCAAGAATTGAAACCATAAAGATGAATGTTCGCCCAAGGTACCTTTACTTTTTCCAAACCCTGCCAATTTCCATACCAAACCTGTCGTTTCACATCGTTTTTTATTAACTTCCTTTTTCACATTTGCGCCACCAGAGGGCAGCAACATACATACAATTCACATTGTAAAATTACTTTTACAACACTCCCACTTAATTTTACTTGTGGTTTGTGGCTACTGTTCACCTTTTATACTTGTAACTCGTATTACATTACAGAACACAATTTTTTTTTCGTTTTTGTAACTTAACCATGTGTAACACAGTCTTTCTTAAAACAATAAACACTGTACAGGCTTTTCAAAACAAATTTTAAATTGGACACAGTCCAATCTCCTCTCTGAGGTGCTCAAACTTCTGTTTAGGCAGCGGCTTGGTTAAAATATCAGCCTTTATTTTGTTGGTTGAGCAGTACTTAGGTTGTATTTGTCCATTTTGCACACATTCACAAATGTAGTGGTAGCGAATGTCGATGTGCTTTGTTCTTGCATGGTCAACTGGGTTCTTTGTGATTGCAATTGCTCCTTGATTGTCTTCAAGGATCACCATTGGTGTAGTCTCCATTCCAAGTTCAGCAGTAGTCGTCTCAGTCAAGTTCCTTCTTGTGCAGCGTGGCTTAAAGCAACATACTCAGCTTCTGCAGTTGAGAGTGCGACCGTTGCCTGCTTCTTGCTAAGCCAACTGATAGCTCCTCCAGCAAGAAGAAAGATGTTCCCGGTAGTAGAGCGCCGATCATCTTGATCACCTGCCCAATCAGCATCTGAGAATCCAACCAAAGCTCCTGTGTCTGACTGTTGGTATTTGAGTCCCAGGTTAAGTGTTCCTTTCAAGTATCTAAGGATTCTTTTCACAGCTGTGAGATGTGTACTGCTTGGGTTTGCATTAAGCTTTGAAACAACACTCACTGCTTGTGCTATGTCTGGTCTTGTCACCATGGCAGCATACAGTAAACTTCCAACCATTGACTGATAGGTACTTGGATTTACAGACTTACTGACATCATTATTCTTTTTCAACTTCAAGTTTGTGTCAGCTGGGGTTGAAACAGGATTGGCACTGTCCATTCCGTACTTTTGCAAGATGTTCTCAATGCACTGTCTCTGATGAAGTATAACATGGTTTCTTGCCTTGTCTTGAATCACTGAGATGCCCAGAATGTAGGACAGCTCACCCATGTCCTTCATCTTGTAGTGCTTCTTCAGAGTGTTTTTCAGCTTGTTCATGCTCTCTGTTGACTCTGTAATCAAAATCAAATCATCAACATACACAGCCAATATTTCCAACTCCTGACCTGATCTGACAAATACACACTGGTCTGAAGTACTCTGTGTAAAACCAATACTTTTCATGAATTCTGTAAAGGCTTTGCTCCAGCAGCGTGGAGACTGCTTCAGTCCATATATCGATTTGTTCAGTTTGCACACCAGATGTTCTTGTCCTGGCTGAATGTAGCCCTCTGGTTGCTCCATGTAGATTTCCTCTTCCAAGTGTCCATTTAGGAAAGCAGTCACAACATCCATTTGATGTACTTTTAGGTTGTTCTGCACAGCGAAGGATAACAGTGTACGAAATGAGCTGAACCGTACCACTGGTGAAAATGTTTCATCATAGTCAGCACCGTAAACCTGTGAGTAGCCTTTGGCAACAAGTCTGCACTTGTATCTTTCTACTTGTCCATCGCTATGATGCTTGACTTTGAACACCCATTTTGATCCAATTGCTTTCCGATCCTTTGGTAAATCCACTAAGTCCCATGTGTCATTTTCCAGCAGTGATTCATATTCCAGATCAGCTGCTTCCTGCCATTCCTTTACATTTGAACTCGACATTGCCTCATTCAGTGTGCTTGGCTCAGTAACACAACACGTTAGCATAATGTTCGACTGTTGCTACATCAGCAAACTCATCATATCCATATCTTTTTAGAGGTTTTCTGATCCTGTGACTTTCTCTCACAGCCTCACTGACAGTAGTGTTCTCAGTAGTTGTTTGTCTTCCATCGGTGTTTAGTGTTACCTCATTCTCTGAACAGGAGTTTTTCTCACCCTGTTTGCATCCAAGGTCTGTTTCATTGAATACAACATCTCTACGAATGAGTACTCTTTTCTTCGTCCCACAAACGATAACCTTTGGCGTTAGTTGCATATCCAATGAAGCGAAGCTTTACGGCCTTTTTATCCAGCTTCTTTCTCTCTGTGTCTGGGACGTGCATAAGCAGCACAGCCAAATACTCTCATGTGACTTATGTCCGGTCGTTTTCCATACCACCTTTAATAGGGCGTCTCTTTCTTTAGAGCAGACGTGGGTAATCTGTTCTGTATGTAAGCTGCAGTTGCGACAGCTTCGGCCCAATACGTGTTTGGTAGTCTTGCATGAAGCAGCATACTTCTAGCAGCTTCCACTAGAGTCCTGTTTTTTCTTTCTGAAACACCATTTTGCTGAGGTGTATGTAGTACTGTCATTTCATGATGGATGCCCTGAGCTTTCAAATATTCTTGAAACTCTCTTGATGTGTATTCTCCACCATTATCTGTTCTGAGTCTTGCTACTTTCTGTCCACACTCGTTTGAGAAAGTTTTTTCAAATTCCTTGAACTTGCTCAGAACCTCGCTTTTCTCTTTCATAAAATACACTTTGCAGCATCTGGAGTAGTCGTCAATGAAAGTTACAAAGTACTTTTTCCCACCAAATGATTCAGTCTGCATCGGACCACAGACATCACTATGTACTAGTTGCAACTTGCGTTTTGATCTGACTTCTCCCACTGGCTTGCAAGGCTTTCTTGACATTTTGCCCTCAACACAAGCTTCACAGCAGGTTTCCTTATCTTCAGCAGCAAAGTTCACTCCTTTTGTCATGTTTTTGAGTTCTTTCAGCTTTGTTGTATGGCCCAAGCGCTGATGCCACAGACTCGCTGATGCAACCGATGCACTTGACGCTTCATGACAACTTGTGTCGCTTCCTTCGATGTCCAGCTGATAGAGACCGTCAGCTCTCTGTGTTCCCTTTCCATGAAGAGTTCCATCTCCTCGTATGTAACAGCGAGATTTTTTAAACTTCACTGTATTGCCTTTCTTGGCAGCAGCTCCCACTGAGAAAAGATTCATAGACAGTTTGGGAACATACAACACATCATACATAGTGACATTTTTTGCATCACTAACTCTGAATGACATTTTCAGTTTTATGTTTCCCAGTCCAAGAGCCTCAACCACTCTGCCGTCACCTAGTTTTACAGATTGTGGCTCTGAGAACTGCTGGTATTGTTGAAGTCCATCTTTGTTCCATGTCATGTGTTTTGATGCTCCGGAGTCAATCAACCAGTCTCCTTGTTGTAGCTCAATTTTACTTGACTCACTTACAACAAAGGCACCCTCATATGAGTCCTCTGCATCCTCACACATCATGCTTTTAGCTTTGTGTGTTTTGTACTTTCTTTTTGTGCTTGGACAATCACGCTTGATATGTCCCTCCTTCCCACATTTGTAACATCTCCATGAGCTGGGTCTATCTACTCCTACTGCTTTTGACTTATCCTGAACATTTCCACACACCTGAGATGACATGGCTGATACACCACTGGTCACTGTGCTTTGTCAGCATGCTCTTGCTTTTGTTCTTCATTTATCAGTGCCTGTTGGACAAACTTTAGTGTTAAGTTGTCCATTTTTGTCTCCAAAGCTGTAACAACAGTTGCATAGTTGGGTGGTAGGCTCCCTAGGAGAGTGACAATCTGGTCCTCTTCCTTAATCACAGAACCTATTGCACTTAGCTGATCAGTAAGCTCTTTCATTCTTTTCAAATGATCATTAAGATTTTCTCCTTCTTTCATTTCACATCGGAAGTGCTTTTTTTTTCAGAAACAGCTTGTTAGCAACAGTGTCTCTTTCAAATTGCGCTTTTAATGTCTCCCATGCTTCCTTGGGGGTCTGACAGCTTGTAATCAAGTATAACTGGGGTGTACTCACATTTAGCACCAACACTGAAAATGCTTTTTCCTTCTTTCTTTCAAACTCTGCTCGAGTGTTAGCATTAGCATCTGCAGCTAGCTGTTCCATCTCTTGTACCATACCCCACAGTCCTTTTGCTTTCAGTAGATGTTCCAACTGAAATTTCCAAGTTGCCAAGTTCTCAGGTCCGCTCAGCTTGTCAATAAACAGTTTATCTTCCATTGTGAATCCCACAACACTGGTTTTGACGCACAAAATCCGTGTTTAGCAGCCTTTTTCCAGCGACCTCTGGGCCCATAACCTGTCGTTTCACATCGTTTATTAACTTCCTTTTTCACATTTGTGCCACCAGAGTATGGAGGACTAAAAGTGCCAAAATTAAATAAATAAATACATCATTAAATAATTAATTAAATATGTCATTAATTAATTAAAATTGGAATTAAATATTTCATTAATTAATTAAAATTGGAATTAAATATGTCATTAATTAATTAAAATTGGAATTAAATACTTAAATGTGTTATTAAATAAATATATCATTAAATAATTAAATATGTCATTAATTAGTTAAAATTGGAATTAAATATGTCATTAATTAATTAAAATTGGAATTAAATACATAAATGTGTTATTAAATATGTCATTAATTTATTAAAATAACAATTATTTTAAGTAAAAAACATATTTCATTATTTCACGATTTAATTAATTATTTCATGGTCCTTGTGTTGCAGTGATCATGAATTAATTTTATCTGTCAACCTCGCCCGTCAAAGTCCGTGGGCGGGACTAACGTGAATCTAGTCTAATCCACTGCTTTTGTCTGCCTTGAAACCGGAAGTAGAAGTCTTTCTAAACATGGAGGCTGTGTAGAGGGAGAGTCGCTGTGAACTTTCTAGAGAGTTGGTGAGAGATATTTTAGACCTTGCAGAGTATGTGGAAGCAGGACCTGCTGACCGCGAGCATGTAGCGTGTAAAGCAGAGGAATTTATTGAAGTTGTTGAAGTTATTTCCGCACTTTCCGACCAAGATGTTGACCGTAGAGTGACTGCAAATTTAGAGGAAGTACTCCGCCGGTTTTCTGGTACCAGGGTGCAACAGGAGCACACACAGAGACCACGGCGTTTGGCATACCGAGGGAAGTTCTGGAACATCACGTTCTTTGTGGATTACCAGCCTGTCAAATTGCAGCGATGCTGAGTGTCGAGCGCTTTTCCTTTAGGACCTACTCGGCGCGGCACGGCTCCGCTCGTCTGTTTAGCCGCGATTCCACAAGCATCTACTCGGCACGGTACGGCTCGTCTCATCTTTGTTTGCGAGCGTTTCCATACGGACTAATTTTCAGCACATACATTACTTTACATACATTTACATACATTACTTACATAGTGCAGGCCACTGATTGGGCAGGGAGTGACGACACACAGAGCAACTCCAGCACGAAAACAAAATCCTGCATTAAAAAACGACTGTAAACAGCGATGGTGTGCATTGCTCTTCACGAAACTCTCTGTTCTTCATAATTTTAATATGACAGCCAGACCTGTACCGTGGGTGAATGAAGAGGTCGAGACTTTGTCTTTGGTGGCGGACCAAAGAATACAGAGAGAGCTGGACGGAGAAAGTTTATCAGGAGGTCTCTGAGCGGATGGCCGCTCACATATACAGTAGACTGTATATAAAGAGGACAGAAGCAGTGTCGGGAGAAGCTGAAAAAGCTCAAAAGTGACTATCGGTCCACCCAGGACCACAACGGCCGGCGTGGGTCAACCAGGAGGTGTTGGAAGAGGTTTAATGGAAGCTATTTACTGGCACCGATGGCTACATCGCACCGGCGAGCAACAGGAGGGAGACTCAGCCGCTGCATTGTTGGAGACGTTCGAGGACGGTGAGTGTTTTGTGACTTCAAGAAACTTATACATCATTTATCCCATTGGTGGCAAGCTTCTTTTAAGCAAACAAGTATTTTTAGAAAGTAACGTCGTTGTCTCCTGTAGCAGACAATAAGATAGCTAGTTAGCCATCGGCGCTAACTCCGTGCTCTGCTTGTATTTCGTGCTGCTGTTTCTAACGTTTAGCTCTCAGAAGCTAATACTTCAGTCAGCATGCCGTGTTTTTCTTGTACTTAGAGTGAGTGTTTATTTCTGTTCAAGAATCCCTTTCCACATGCGAAGCCTACTCCACCTCCATCGCGGAGCCCCCAGCTCCCCTGCCTCCTCTCCAGCACCAGCTTCGACACCGACCCTGTCAACATCAACCTCCAGCACGTCACAGCAACGTCTTATCACCGGTAAGACACGGTAAACAGAGAGCATGGTTGATTTTCGCATTATTATTATTACTACAGGTGTAAATGCCTGCAAGCATGATCAGAACAGTGAGACCAACGACCAAGAATTCAGGCAGGTGTAAATGCAAACTGTGCAGCAGCCAGCTCAGGAACGCCTGATGAAAGCTACATGTAGCTACAGTGACACATAAACAGAACACATGCAGCTGCATTTATTTTCCATTGATTTAACAAGTAAGTCACTCTAATTAATTTACGTTCTGGTGCGGTGTAGTATTGCAACCATTCTTCTTATAGTCACTAGGTAGCTGTGAAACTGAATGAAAATATACATAAAAATGAGAAAACACAGCTGTTCTTACCAACTCCAAAATGTGCACAGGATGAAGTGAAGTTCACACCACGTCGTTTTTGTTTGTGGTGGAGGAGTTACTGCTTGTGCTTTGGTTAAAGCGAAGAGTGCCAGAAGTTTATTAAAGTATCAAAGACATGATCATGATTGAAAATGGATGGACGGGTGGCTAAACACATCACATCATAGCTGTGGAGTCCTTCTAGCTCCTGGGGACTACAATCTCTCAGGACCTCCTGAAAAACGCTCAGCAGAGGATGTATTTCCTACAACAGCTGAGGAGACATGGCCTGCCACGTGAGCTGTTGATCCAGTTCTACACTGCAGTCATCCGATCTGTCCTGTGCACCTCTGGATCAACCACACTGCAGGACAGAAACAGACTACAGCCCATAGTACGGACTGCAGAAAACATCATCAGAGACCCCACTCACCCTGGACATTTGGACTACAGAGCCCTGTACACAAAAATCACCACTACTGTGTTTATAGCAATTACCATTTTGCTAATGTGTTCATACATTCCAGTCTAGCTGTACATTTCTGTTTATATTGTGTTCTATTTTACTATTTCTTTTTCCTCCCTGTTCCTCTTTCTATTGTTTATTTTTTATTATTCTCTTCCATATTCCTAGGATGACACCAACAGCCGAAACCAAATTCCGTGTATATTGTGTACTTACTTGGCCATTAAAGCTGACTCTGATCACTTTTCTGTCTTTGGTCTAGGCAAGAGGAAAGGGGGCCACAGAAAATTGGACCTTCCTAGCGTACTTGTGGAGATGCAGGCTGAGGAGGAGTGGAGTCATGCCCAGCATGATGAGAACATCTGGTTGTTCCTCAGCGAGGCAAGAGAGAATGAAGCGGCCTTACAGCGGGAGGAGATGGCCCAGAATACTGCCTTCAACCAGTCATTCCTGGGTGTGCTGGGGCAGCTGGGGTAGCTGGGTAGGCAGTGGGCAGCGAGTCCACCTCCCATAGACTTGAGATTTACAAGTGCTGGTCATATAATTAGAATATCATGAAAAAGCTCGTCTTTTGGACAACTGTCAGGTCAGCAGTCTTCCCCATGATTGTGTAGCCTACAGAACTAGGCTGAGAGACCATTTAAAGGCCTTTGCAGGTGTTTTGAGTTAATTAGCTGATTAGAGGTGTCTTCAATATTGAACCTTTCTACAATATTCTAATTTTCAGAGATACCAAATTTGAGATTTTTGTTAGTATAAGATAAGATAAAGTTCTTTATTTCTCCCCACTCCAGGGGAAATTTACATTGTTACAGCAGCTTTATTTACAATATATACAAGGGTGAAAAAAATTTTTAACAGAAAAAATAAAAATAAAAATAAAGTTTAAAAGTGCAGAGATGTGCAGTGCAAGAATGTCAGTGCAAATTTTATGGTTTGGGGTGGTAATGATATAGTCCAGTTTATGTTAACATCAGCCAGTGATGCTGATGTTGTAAAGTCTTATAGCAGATGGAATGAAGGACCTGCGATAGCGCTCTTTCTTGCAGGGTGGATGTCTCAGTCTGCTGCTGAAGGAGCTGCTTAAAGACCCCACAGTGTCATGCAGTGGATGAGAGGGATTGTCCATGATGTATGTGAGCTTTGCCAACATCCTCCTCTCACCCACCTCCTCTATGGAGTCCAGGGAACAGTCCAGGACAGAACCAGCCCTCCTGACCAGTCTGTTTAGTCTCTTTCTGTCCCTTTCAGTGCTCCCTGCTCCCCAGCAGACCACTGCATAGAAAATAGCAGACGCTACCACAGAGTCGTAGAATGTCCTAAGCAGAGTATTCAGGTATAATCATCAAAGTTAAGAGAAATAAACATTTGAAATATATCAGTCTCTGTGTAATGAATGAGTATAATATACAAGTTTCACTTTTTGAATGGAATTACTGAAATAGTGAACAACTTTTTTCATGATATTCTAATTATATGACCAGCACCTGTAGTTGTATATAGTTTTACTTTTAGTCCTCCACTGTAGGAGAGGCCCACCACAGTTTGTACTTTGCACATTGTAAATAGTTTTGATTTTGCTGCTGACTAATAAACTATTTTGTGACTTATGTGACTGCATCATAACTTCTCATTTTGTCTGTTAAGACACTGGTAGAAAAAGAGTCAACAGTCTGAACCAAACAATTCTATATTCCCTAATAATGTATGTGTGTTTAATGGGATTTAACATGTTTTAACACAAACTCCTTTATGGTTCATAATTCCGGTGACTGAATTACACCAAAGCAATACTGATTTATCAAACTGTAATTTTCTTAAAACAGCTGTTTTAATGTTTTGGCGTTTAATTTTTTATTTAATCTTGCTAACCTTCACAAACAAACAATAGCATAGACACATCTACAAAAGTTTATTGTCAGAATTGCATTAAAGAAAACAATAGCGGTCCGGGGACCGAAAAACAGAAGTATAACAAGAAGAATAACTTTGCATGACACGTAGTGCATCAGTGCATCCTGTACATCTCTGCCCTCCTCCTCTACACCTTGTGCTACTGCAGGCTCATGTGCTGCTGCTTCAGGTAAATCCCATGAAGTCTCATCAGAGAGCATCTGAAACACATACACAGCACACATATTTTAATACCTAACAGCGATAAACTGCAGCCATTACAGGGTCGTTCACAGGACTGATACACGATAGCTAGCGAACTAGCATTAGCTTACCCTGATATGTCGTCTAGTTCATATCCGCTTGTCTTCGGCTTGATACTGCTGCATCGCCTCCCAAACTCTCCTGTGTGTCTCCTCAGTGTTTCGACTCGCCGCTCTCAGCTTTCTCCGACTCTTCTATTACTCTGAATCTGACAGAAAGCCACAGACCGAGCAGCAGGTGTACTATCGCCTCCATGTACATTGTTGCATTGCGTTTGTGTCGCACAGAAATGACGGTAAGGGACTTTCGGACCGCCGTGCTATGACGACTCCACCCACGATGAGGTGGTTCTCAATGTAATGGAAAAACAACTAAACCGAGACGAGCCGTGGCGCGCCGAGTAGATGCTAAAGGAAATGCTAAAGGAAAATTTGTCTTGCACCGCATGTATCAACATTTGGGAAAGAGGACCGAGTCTTTAGCGGTTGCTAATAAAGTTTTGTTTTATTGAGTATCCAAACCAACGTAGAGGTGAATAGCGCCACCCAGTGTATCGGAATGTGTTCACAAGCTCTGCGTCAATCCATTATCTGGAATCGATTTGCCTTGACTTGATGTGCAGGGTAACCAATCAGGTGTTAGGATCCGCCCACCGACTTTGACGGGCGAGGTTGACAGATAAAATAAATTCATGATCCACTGCAACACAAGGACCATGAAATAATTAATTAAATAGTGAAATAATGAAATATGTTTTTTACTTAAAATGAATTGGTATTTTAATAAATTAATGACATATTTAATAACACATTTATGTATTTAATTCCAATTTTAATTAATTAATGACATATTTAATTCCAATTTTAATTAATTAATGACATATTTAATTATTTAATGATATATTTATTTAATAACACATTTAAGTATTTAATTCCAATTTTAATTAATTAATGAAATATTTAATTCCAATTTTAATTAATTAATGACATATTTAATTAATTATTTAATGATGTATTTATTTATTTAATTTTGGCACTTTTAGTCCTCCATACCAGAGGGCAGCAACATACATACAAGTCACATTGTAAAATTACTTTTACAACAAAACCATCTATTTGTAGAATGGGATAAAACTCTCTCTAGGTTTATATAGCAAGGAAGGAGACCCCGCATTCGTTTTAAGACCTTACAATTGCCAAAAGGGAAAGGAGGTTGGGGTCTCCCCTGTTTTTATTTCAGCTCAAGTTCGAGCCTTGCTTTACTGGTGCGATCCGAAATATGAAGCAACATGGAAGGATATAGAATGCAAAGGGACTACTGACATCCCCTTACAAGCAATAATAGCAGATTATAAACAACTTGAATCCACTGATAATTTGGAGAATCCATGGATAAAATCTGTATTTACAATTTGGAAAGAGCTAATTAAAAGGTGTAAATTAGACAAGGAAATAAAAATGCTCAGTTGGTTTGCATATGATCAAAATTTTATCCCAAACAGTTATGATTCCAGATTCAAGACCTGGATCACAAAAGGAATAAAAGTCTTTTTCCAGATTGTAAAGGACAATCAATTAGAAAGTTTTGATACACTACAAAATAAATTCCACTTAGAGAAAGAAGATTTTTTTATAGGAATTTGCAAATTAAGAACTATTATGTTCAAGAAATCAAGCAAAACATTGAATACAATACAATCCACTAATTGACCTTTTTATAAAAGCATATAAATCAGAACTTACAGGAGCAATAATTTCCCAACTGTACAAGGCTATTAACAATCTCAACAGTATCTCAACAAATTATATTAAGGGAAGATGGGAAAAGGAAGCCAACCTAGTTATAACAGATGATGAGTGGAAAAAACGGTTAAGTCTCTGGACTACTGATCAGAAGGTCAGAGGTTCAAGCCCCGATGCGGCCACTGTTGGGCCCTTGAGCAAGGCCCTTAACCCTTCCTGCTCCAGGGGCGCTGCACCGCGGCTGACCCGTCGCTCTGACTCCCCCAGTTGGGGAGATATGCGAAAATCTGAATTTCCCCTCGTGGGATTAATAAGGGATAATAATAATAATAAAATATGTGTAATGCAATGGAAAAGCTCAAGTTCTCATATCTGGAAAGAAGTCTGTTGGAAAAGTGTAATTCGCTACTTTATAACAGCATGTCAAAGTGCACATTTCTCACAAGGAAACAACCAGTGTTGGAGAAAATGCGGTTACCAGAGAGCGCATCATTACCATGTGTTTTGGGATTGTCAGATTCTACAAAAATACTGGTTGGAAATTAACAGTGCTTTAAAACATATTTTTCAAATGACTATACCTCTCAACTTTAAAGCTATGTTTTTAGGTTGTAAAACTAAAACAATGCAAACGATTGATGGATATCTTTGGAATATATCACTAGCAGCAGGAAAAAAGGCCATAACAAAGAAATGGACGGAACAGAGACCCCCAACGATTCAGGACTGGGCCCAAATAATGACTGACATTTACAAAATGGAAAAGATCACTTTTGCAGTCAATTTAAAGATGGACTTCTTTCGTGCACATTGGGAAAAATGGGAAAAATATGCAAAACAGTATATGCCTGAGATCATATAGCGAATGTTCCTTCAACCTGAGATGATGCTACGTAAACTCTCTGGTAGTTCATTTGTTCTTTTTTTTGGATTTAAATATATATATATATATATATATATATATATATATATATATATATATATATATATATATATATATATATATATATATATATATATATATATACAAAAATAAGGGGATAGAGACAGGAGTTGTGTAGTCATAACCTGTTTGTTTTTTGATTGTTTATATTCTAACAACTCTGTAACCGTAAAAATGTCAACTAAGCTTTGTAACTGTCTTATATCTTCCAATAAAAATGTAAATAAAAAAAAAAAAGAAACTGTGACACCCTCCAAATTTTCAAATCCACAATCAAAACTCACCTGTTCAGGACTGCATATCCTCACTGTGTCACACCTCTTTGTTGTTCTTTGTTTTATTCATGTTATTGTTATTTTTATTGTATAGTTTTAATTATTGTAATTGATTTTTATTCCTCTGTAAAGTCTCTTTGAGTTCCTTGAAAGGTGCTTTAAATAAAATGTATTATTATTATTCTGCCACACTGCAGGCTCCCTGATGCATAGAGTGAGTCAGTTGCATCTTTCCCTCGGACTGGGTGGTCAAACACCTTCTTCATTTTGTTTGTGAAGGCCATGTAGAAATTGCACACAAACCTTACACCTTAAACTAAAAACCTTAGTCATTCACTGAAACACTTGATTTAATAGGGCATGGTTATTTTCTACCTGAAGCATTTGTTCATGCTGACCCTGCAAGACTTCCTGACTAGCGATAGCATGGTGTATGGAAGCAGCTGGGGGCGCAAAATCAATCTTGGCTTAGCCATCTGTTGGGTTCATCATGACCACAACGATCACAGGGGAGATCTGTGGAGATCTGACCAAGGAGACAGTTAAGCAGTGGGATCCAGGGAACTTGCAGAGAACCACAAGCAGACAACAGAGGAGGCAGGAAAACCAGAGCGGCTGGCAGGTGATCCAGGACTACAATACAATGAACAAGAATTACACAAGAGTCTGGAGTCAGAGGAGCAGGACTTGAATGAGAGTCACAAAGAACAGAAACTGTTCAACCGTCTGGCGTCAAGTAGCATGCAGCATTGGGTTTCATGGAGCAGAGGAGTAATCATTGTCTAGTCACCACTTGTCAACCATCTATTCCTGATGAGCAGATTGGCCGCAGCTGCCCGCCTGTCATATCACACGTCTACACCCACCTGAGGAGAAAGGTAAGGGAGGGGGAAGAGAGAGAGACAGCTCCACCTAAGAGCCAGACGTGGAGCGTGTCACACTTACTAAGATTCTTAATGTTGATTTTTGTCTTATTCCAAAACCTTTCTCTATTTTTGTCAAATTAATTGTTGCAATATCTCTACATATGATCACGGGTGAGCAATTAGTATACTAACGATTGTGATTATGTTTCCAACTTGTGGCCATTTGGATGGTAAATTATGGTACAGTAGAATGGAACAATGGAACAGTTCTGCAGCAGCATGAGGACATAATCATGATGAAGCTATTACAAACCTCAGAATAATTTGTATTAGTTGAGCATATTACTGGTTTATTATAAAGTGTTAGTGTTATAAAGTGTCAGTGTTATTACTGGTTTATTATAAAGTGTTAGGAACAACTGAAGTGGTTGCTCCTTCCAGTCATTTTCTTCTAAATTGCTACAATATACTTATTTATCTCATTTTATTTAGAAAAATACAAATGAATAAAGTGAGCTGTTTTTTTACGTCCCTATGATAATTTGTATGCAGGATTTAGAATATGTAATCACATTTAGTTTGAGTACTTTTCCTCTGCTTGTGTTTCATATTTTACTGTTTTGTTGCATGCTGCGTAGTTATGACAAATGCCTCCCTCCAAAAATTCAGTCTGCTGTGTTGATGAGTAGACAGAGAGAAAAGGAGACTTTTGAAACAATGACTCAAACACCCACATAGGTTTTCTGATTTGCTTTTTAGCAGTCCACATGTCCTTACCTGAACCCATCACTGAACTCAATAACTAAGCAACCAAACCTGTGCTTTCTGTTTATACCAACACACATATGTTCATTTCAGGTATGTTAGTATGGTCAGAGAGCATTTCTGAAAGTTTAGAGCATTGTGACTCTAAAATGTCTACCTGAATGGGGATTATTTTCATTCTATCTGTCTGTCCGTCCGTCCGTCCAAATTACTTATGTTACAGTTGGTCCCATTCAAAGTCAGAAATATTAACAGTACAAAAGATTTAGACGAACATAAGTGCAAAATATTAACAAAAATATAAACATAAGTAGAAAAATATGGCCTAAAAAATAAATGTGTAGCAGGGTAGTCCTGCCCAGTGCTCTGCCTCCAGCTCCCCCACTATCCTCCAGCCTCATCTTTCTCCTGCTACATTGAGAAACACTAAAATTCACTCCAGTCCAACCACCTCCAATTTGGCCTCAGCTCACTCCCCTTTGGATCAAGTCAGACCACTTTACCTGCCCCTGTCAGGTTTAGCCTCTGGCCATAATTCTGCTCTGCAGCCTGCTACAGCCACAGATTACTCTCTCCTGCTCAGCTTGGCTCTATAATATTTGGCCACTGAAAATATAGGACTTTTATTTTATTCATTAATATGGTTCTGCACAGGTACAAATGATAAACATTCCTCCATTTCGATACTTATAGTACAAAATATTATGGGATATGAAAACAAAAATCCAGCATATCACAAATATTGCAAGGGAATGAATCTTCTTCGCTGACTGATAAGCAACAATTGTATACTCTGTCCTTAATGCAGAATTGTCAGGCTCGTGAAGCATAGGACATTGCTGGCATTTAGTTATTCATCACATGCAATTCATGTTTTCAGTGCATTCAAAATGTTATATTATGAACTTGTTGTGAATGATCTGAACTGGTGCCCAAACCCTTCTATACATTTAAAGTAAATTCAGTTTTCAGTGAAGAATTTATTAATGATTACAGAAACAAGCACTTAAAAGCAGAACTTTACTTTGGACTATTTTCATTTTCCATTACACATAGAAAAGGTGGCTATATAGGTCACCAAACATAATTATGTATTCTCTGGATTGTTGCACTCTCTTCAGGCAAACAGCCTACTCTCAGATGGTGTTTGTCACTAATTGCTATGAGATAAAATTAATGAAATGAGAAATGCATGCTGTTGTTACATACTCAACAGAACTAATGGCGGATTTTAATTTGGTGTCAATAAACACATAAGTAAAGCTACCCAACCACAATCAAAGCAAAATTTTCACTTCTTTATGGAAGAAAAACTAACTTTCCAAGAATTGTGTAATAACAGATCTTGTTTCTTACTATGATCTAAATGTGTTACAGACTGTAGCATTTCACAAACACTGTTGCAAAAATAGCACCAACCACAAGTTTCCTGAATATTCTTCCAACTCACTTTTCTTTTTTCATTTTTGTCTATTTGTCTATTCTGATCATAATCAGTTGTGAGGCAACTGTCCTATACTCTCTTTCTCTGTATATACATTTATATACCACTATTAAATGTCGCTAACTTCTTCTCGCTCATTGTTTGTGTTTTGTCCACTCTACAGATATCTCTGGATATTGGGCATTTCTGAACATTTCTGATCTGCTGTCACTGGTCTCACTGACATCCATCATTTCTAAAATGGAAGAATTTGTACAATGTCAACAGTACAGTGCATATTTCTTGTTTTTTTTTTTTTTTTTTACTGATGTTCCTATATATTTGCACCATCTGCATCATTTTGCTGCTTTTCGAAGATGTGGAATTAATAGAGACATATCTTCTAGTATTTTCAGAAAAAATATATTTTGAAGGCGTGTTGCATAATTATCCACCACGCTCCGAAATTTTTGATCACTTTTCATTAAGAATTTCTTCAGTTGCAAAATGTTTGAGGGTTTACACATAGAAGCCCACTTAAAATCTCACCCACAACATTTCAGTGGGCTTTGTCTAGATCATTCCTTAACCTTCCATTTCTTCTTTCTAAGCCATTCTCTGAGAGTCTTTAGATTATGGGGTCCATTTCTGTCAGGATCCCAGCTTCAGTCTCTGCCTGGTCCCCCTTTTGTCTATTCCTCTTTCTCCCTCTCTCTCTCTCCCTCCCTCGCTCATCCTCTCTCTCCTTCTCCCTCTGTCCCTTGCTCATCCTGTCTCTCTCCCTCTCTCTCTCCTGTCATTCCTGCCCTGCCTGCAACCTGCCTGTTTGCAGGGATTGGAGACAGCTGTGGAGATCGGCTTACCAGCTTGTAGTCAACTCCTTCAATAAAAGCCCAGTTCATTCATCCACTCGCTGTCAGACCATAGACTCCCATTCCCTGTATTCCTGCCAGCTGTTGACCTGTCTGCAACCTGCTTCCCTCAAGCCACTGCTACCTGACCGCCCAGTATCGGCGACACACTCACTGCCCCGATCTTGCCGGCAGCCAGCCATCGCTGCCGCTAGGCCCTGACTTGTCATCTGTCGGCTTTTTCCGAGTTGCTCCTGCCTGCCCGTACCGCAATGCGACATACTCACCGGCTCGATCCTGCTTTTACCTGCCGACAGCCCCACTCTGGATTTTCACTGGCATTCACCTGCCTTCGCCAGGCCCCGGATTCCCCGAGCCTGCCTGCCCCCTCTATAGTTTGATTCACCCCTTCTGTGAGTACCCCGTCTCAAGAGGTTCTAAGAAGTCTTCAGATGAATTAACTAAACTAAACTAACAAATAGTTTAGTTAATTCATTCGAAGAGTTCTTAAGTTTCCCTTTATGTTCTTTATTTGAGTTTTAGTAGTTTTGTCAGTTTTTTATTTATTTATTTTTTTTTGTAGAGTTTGGTGCAGTTTTCCACTTAGCTTAGCTTCCCCTTAATTGGTTTGAGTTTGTATTTTTGTAAAATAGATTCTTTTGAATCCTCCACCTGTTTCTGCCTGATCTGTGTCTGCACATGGGTTCCCAGATCCCCGATGACGGTATGGTCTGGCCAGAAAAGAACCCAGTGAACACAGATCAGACTAGATGTCAGCCCCCTGCCAGTAGCTGTAGCTAGCCAGGGGGTGTTAATTGGCTACCAGTATCAGCTGCCTTCTACTCAGGACCTCTGTCCCTTAAAGACATCAGTTTTCCCCCAAAAGATATTTTTTAAAGATGGTGAATCATATGATCATTTAGACTCTTTGCTTTGTTTGTATGGGGAGTGGAAAAGGGCCTGGCTCAGTCACACTTACCAGAGTCTGCTTTGGATTTTCTGGAGACACCCCTTTCCCGGCTTGTACTCCCCACGTCTGTAACCCAGTCAAATTGCCACCAGTCTGCAGCTTCCCAGGATGCTAGTCCCTCACCCGCTCCTGAGGTAACTAGCTTTCAGTGTTCTAGAAAACCTTCCAGAAGGAAGCGTGGCTCCAGAGGACACCGGACACACTGCTCCTCAGCGCCCAGACCTCGCTGCCGAGGTCCCACTACATCAGTCCCTCATCCTGGCCATCTCCATTGCGGGTTGATGCTGCCTCACTTGTTCTGAAGGGAGTTGACGCTCTCTCATCTGTTCCTGAGGGGGCTGACGCTACCTCACATGTTCCCAAGGGGGTTGAGCTGCCCCACTTGTTCCCGAGTGGGTTGATGCTGCCTCTGCTACTCCGAAGCAGGTCGATGTCACCTCTGCTACTCCCAAGCAGGTTGACGCTACCTCTGCTACTCCTGAGCGGGTCGACGCCACCTCTGCTACGCCCAACTCTGAGTGGTTCAACACCATCTCTCTTGATCCTGAGTGGGTCAATACCGCCTTATAATGGGACCTGCCAGAGTCAGACAGATCCCCTGGCAAACAGACTGTGCCAGAGCCTCCGCCTACAGTGACCACCCCTGTACCAGAGGGGCTCTGGGCTCCCCACCTGCCTGACCAACCTCTGTGCGGTCCTCTGGAGCAGGCCTGCCTACCCTTGGAATTATGTAGTTCTTTTGAACAGTCTCTGGATTGTTCTTTGGTCCATCTTTGTGTTTTTGGACTCCTTTAGCTTGGGTTTTGACCCCCTCAGGGCAGCCTCTGAACTGTGTTTTTTGTGTTTTGGACTTGTTCAGTTTTTGCACCCCGCAGACTGTTCTGGACACTGAGTTGTATTGTTGTTTTGTTTTGGATGTCAGGGCCCTCTTCCCGGTCCCTGCATTGCCCCCATCTGACCTCCCTTTACTCTCCCTGTCCCTCCTTTTTCGGTTTTCCCCTGTTCTACCTCATCATTCTCTCTCTATTCCACCTACCTCACTCTCACTCTCCTGTGCCACTCCCTGCAGTGGCTGTAACCAATTATTCCCTCATCAGCAGTAACTCCAGGCAGCTGTGGCGCTGTGCTCTGGTTGCAGGATGTGTATTGCTGCTGTTAATGTTGTGCTGCTTCAGCTGGTGCAACTGGTGGCCAGTCACTGAAGAGCGACTGAGTATTAAGCTGTGGTCCCTCGCCTGCTTCTTTCTCTGCTCACAGCTGCGTCACTTCTGTGCGACAGGTATGTCTGCTCCTGTGTTTCTCTGGTAGGGTTTCTCTGCTGCTATGCTCAGGGCATAGACTGGTGTCCCCATTTGGTGCATTCTTCGAGTTTATGTGTGTGCACGCATCACCCGCTCCTGCCTGCATTGGTATGTGTCCTCTCTTGTACCGCATTATTGTGTATGCTATTATCACCTGGGTAACCCTCCTGTGGTCGCAGGAAATGTGCCGATCTGCATAGGCTCTCGTCCTCCCTCCTCGCATGTGTGTACTTGCCCTTACTCACAGGTACGTACCTTTCTAAATATAGTGACTGTGCCATGTGCTAACAATTAGGGCTGGGCGATATGGCCTTAAAAAAAAAAAAAAAATCGCCGATTTTTTTTTTTTTTTTTCTATCCCCACCCACAAAAAAATCCGGATTCACGATTTATCCGATTTTTTTTATTTTTTTTATTTTTTTTGTGTCCCCTACCTAATTTCTGCGCGCCGGAGTCCAGTCTACGTTATGCAATTGAGCTGCAGCCCTCTTCGGGTAAACACACCGGATCGCAGCTGGAAATGCGCTGCATGTGGCACGCTGGTCCGGTTGCAGTGCGTTTCCAGCTGTGATCCAGTGTGTTTACCTGGAGAGGGCTGCAGCTCATTTGCATAAAGTAGACTGACTTCTACTTTATGCAAATTGCATGTGGCATGCAGAGATTCCACGCATCGTGAAACTGTCCTCAAACTTCTAAACTAGGCGTCGGTGAACTAAAACGAGGACAGATTTAGCTGCTGCAGATTATTTCTCGCTTCAAATGCTTTCAGAAATACTTTTCGCTGACGTGTTTTTTGAAATAAAAGGGAAAGTTTGCGGCCGAGTCGCTGTGTTTATCCGAATTGTCTGCCAGACTGTCGCGCTGAAAGCTCGGTGACATCACCACGTAGCGGCCTGCTGTTGCTCAGCGCTGTCATGTGACCATGTTGTGGTCCGCTCGTGACCGCCGTCCGTGCCATTTTCAGATGTGGTGTGTTGCCGTGCAGGAAAATAGCATCTAGTGGACACGCGCCTTTAGATCTGCGCCGCTCGCCGCCATGTTGTTTGTGTATCAAGCGCGGGGGGGAGGGAGGCACGCACTGAACTACGGGAGCCCAGCGGGAAGGCGTTGGTGGCTGATGTTGATGAGAAAATCGATTTTCATAAAAACAAATCGACATTAAGTACAAACTTGAATTAATCGATAAAATCGATTTATGGCCCAGCCCTACAAACAATTTAGCATAGTAATGCTAACATTGTTTTTAGCAGGCTTGGGTGTTGGTGCGTGCTGCTGATATCAGCAAACTGGGACCGCTGCTGTTTTGTCTCCTGCCGTTTTGTCTCCAGCTGCTCGCTGCTTGGGCTCCTACCACTGCTTGGCCTCTGCAGTGTGGACTTCTGCTCCACTGTGCAGAGTTTTAATTGTTGTTTTGATCATTGTGTGTATGTACTGCGTGCACCAATGCTCTTCATCTTAATTGTATGACTGACAATTATATTTTGATTTACCTTTTTTTGTTTTTTGGTTAATTGTTTCAGTTTATTTTGTTTTTGTTCGGGGCATGAGTTATGTAGTTTCATTTAAACCCGCCCCTTTTGTATATTCGGTTTTTGTAATGCATTGTGTTGGATTAATTGCTCTTTTTTTCCCCCCAAGTAATTTGTTTTTGTTTACTTTTCAGTTGCTGAGGGCCAGCGCTGGTGGTGCTGGTGTTCGGGTGGTGGCGTCCCCCTCCTTTTGGTGTGCTGTGCTCCCGGGGAAGTGGTTCAGGTCCAGAGTGTATGTCACGTGTGCTTGGGCTATTTCTTTATATTATTTTGGGGTCCTCCCTTCACTCGCCCCATCCACCTGGCGGCCAGCAACTGATTACATTCCTTCGTTTTTTTTTTGTTTTTTTTTTCCTTTGGCCCCTAGTGTGAATAGTGTTTATCTGTTTTAATCTGTTTTTTTAGAAAATTATAATAAATTCTTTTAATTTGGACACACGTCTCAAGCCTCATGAGTGAACGAACTTGTGTACCTCTAAGTGTTGGAGAAGGATAATTCTCTGGGCAAAATTCCCAGGGTGGCGTTATCGGACATCTGACTTAATTTTGAACTTGTACAATGTATATTGTGCTCATGTAGAGTCGCACCGCGACACTGGCTTCACACTCCACTCCCTTTCAGATTGTAGCTTCTGCTCATACAGTTAGTAATCTTGGCTAGTTCTAGCTTTACTTCTAGTCAGTTCAATTTGGTTCTTCCTGTTCTTTTGTAAATAAAATTATCACTGTAACTGGTTTCTGTTGTGCTGTGTGCTCTCTGCTTGGGTTCTCATCTGTGTGTGACGTTGGATTATTTTTGTTTGTTTGTTCTTGGATTTACCCTCATCAGACTTTTTTTTTATTAACGTGTTTATTAGTTTTTTGTTTGAAAGTTACAGCAAATTAAACGGCAAGATACTATTACATGCAACAAAGCAAACTTTACCTCCTTCTTCTCCCTCCCATCCCCTCTTCCCCTCACCAAATAGGTACAAGAAAAAACATATTTAAATGGTAAAAGTAAGATTAAAATAAAGCAAAAAAATTAAATAAATAAATTGATTAATTAATTTTAAAAAAAAGTAATGCTGGTAGCAATAAGACCCTGGGTATGGTATACAGTATGTGCATGCCTGCATGGACATGGATACACATATATATGCACACTTTAATTATATAGATAAATATTCAAAACAGTTATAACAAGGACGCACACAGACACTGTATTACATTGCTACATACTCAGTGACAGAACATCTTCTCTATGTTCAAGTTTTATATCGTAGCCTGGAATGTTCATGGCATACGCTCACAAACAAAAAGAGTTAAAATCATGGCTAATGTCTCTAAATTAAAAGCAGATATTATTATCCAAGAAATGCATTTAATACAATCAGAAGAAAAATCTCTATCAGATTCGAATTATAGTATAATCTTTTCATCTTTATATAACAGCAGACAAAGAGGGGTCTCCATTCTAATCTGTAAGAGAGTACCATTCACTTGAAACAGTACAGTAATGGACTCAGAGGCCAGATATATCATTATCCAGGCAACAATCTTTTATAAATTATATTTTATTGCAAACCTCTATGCTCCGAATAATGACAATGTAGCCTTCTTTCACACTGTTTTTTCTCACTTAGCAGACTTATCTGCTAACTCAACAACTATTATCGGTGGTGACTTCAACATAGTTTTAAACCCTTCAGTAGATCGATCCAATAGTCCAGTACATGCAAAACAGTCACAATCAGTTAAAATCATACATGATTATATGAAAGATTTTGGACTAGACGACGTCTGGAGACTCAAAAATCCTACAAAGAGGAACTATACGTTTTTCTCTCCAGTGCACCAAACATTTTCAAGAACTGACTTTTTCCTCTCAAATAACTCTATCGCACAGAAAGTTACCACTAAAATTCACCCAATCATTATCAGCGATCACGCACCAATATCTCTCAGCCTGCAAACAGATTCCATGCCTAAATCTCCCCAGACTTGGCGCCTCAACATCTCTCTACTCAAAGACCCAGAATTTGATCGAGTAATAAGGAGTGAGTGGGCAGACTTTCTAAAAAACAGTGAATCTAATGATTCATTTCCATCTTTACTTTGGGAAACTGGAAAGGCCGTAATCAGAGGTAAAATAATATCTTACTCCTCGTACAAGAAAAAAAAAGGATCTACAAACAGAGAAAGAAATTGAAGAAAAAATTAAACAACTTACAGAGGAGGACATGGAGGAACATGAGGATGATGATTCTGAGGATGATGATGACTCTGAGGATGATGACACCTTTTCACCTTTAGAACCAATGTGGAGCCTGATGGCACTGGGCTGACCTGCAGCCTGGCTTCCAACATTCTGTCCGAGCTGTAGGCTTATTCATTCAAAGTTTATTAAACCAAATTACACACCCTAAGTTACTGTGACAGTTGCACTTAAAATACCCAGTATTACCCGTTAAAGCTTGCTCCTTTCCTCAAAGATGGATGCAAATGTCATGCGGATGCTAGCATCGGAGCTTGAAGGTTAATAAATGCGCACAACTATGAAATGATCAATTATGGTCCGAACTACAAAATGCAAAACTAAACCTCGATAATATCCTATCCAAGAAAACAGAGTTTCTATTACAACAACTAAGATATAATGATTTTGAACACAACAATAAATCTGGAAAATTTCTGGCGAACCAACTCCAGCGCAATAAAGAAAAATCCTTCATAACAGCAATTCAGGATCCCTCAGGAAAATATACTCAGTCACCTCAGGAAATTAACCAGACCTTCTATAATTATTACAGGAGTTTATACTCAGCAACAGTTAACCCAAACAAAGAAGAGATTCATAATTTTCTCGACAATCTAAACATGCCCAAATTAACGTAAAATTACAGAGACATATTAGATGCTCCACTGACTAATTACAATGTGCATTAGACAGTATGCCAGCAGGCAAGGCACCTGGTCCTGATGGTTTCCCTGCTGAATTTCTTAAACATTTCTGGTCAATGTTAGCACCCCTTTTCTTCAGGACAGTGACAGAGATTAAAAATAATGGTTATATAAGTCCGCACATGAATACAACTGCAATTAAATTATTATTGAAACCAGACAAAGATCCTACGCTTCCCTCTAGCTATCAACCTCTGGCACTAATCAACACCGACATCAAAATTATCTCAAAAGCTCTCGCCTCCAGGCTGGAGAAAATCATCCCGTCAATAATTCACTGCGATCAAACAGGATTCATAAATGGCCGACACTCCACCAACAATGTCAGAAGACTTCTAAATCTAATCTCTTTGACGCAACGCCACAACAAAGAAGCTATTGTTATGTCACTGGACACAGAAAAAGCCTTTGACAAAGTTAATTGGTCCTTTCTCTTCGCAGTGCTCCACAAATTTGGCTTCGGAGATTCATTTATCCAGGGAGTATCAGCTCTGTACACCTCACCCAAGGCTACAGTCACCACTAATGGGATCACTTCACAAAGCTTCAGTCTGCAAAGGGGAACAAGATAGGGATGCCCACTCTCTCCCTTATTGTTTGCGATCTTTATCGAACCATTAGCAACAGCTGTACGTCAGAACACCGATATCAAAGGTATCTGCGATCTGGAGTCTGAACACAAAATTAACTTATAC